>NW_022111373.1:133357172-133358653 GCF_000313985.2 Echinops telfairi
GATCTGGCAATATCTAAAACAGATGGAAATCGAATTACCATAAGACCCAGCAGTCCCCCTACTGGGCATATACCAAGAAGAGGCAAGAAACAAACCAAGGCAAGACATCTGTGCTCCAATGTTCATTGCAGCACAGTTCACAATTGCTAGGAGTTGGAAACAACCCAAATTTCTATCAACTATCTATCAAGCGGATTAAAAAACTGTGGTATATACATACAATGGGGTACTATGCATCGCTAAAAAGCAGGAATGAATGTATGAAGCACATTACTGCATGGGAAGAACTGGAGGAAATCATGCTAAGCAAAGTAAGTCAAGCACAAAAAGACAAGTACGACACGAGTCCGCTTATGTAAGCTTTAAAAAAAAATGCAAAAGGGGCATAGAGATAAAGGAACTGCATACAAACATTCCTGGGGTGAGGACCAGGTAATATGGACCACACCAAATATGGAGATACATAAGGTAGACAACTAAAAAGGAGGTGAGGAAAGGAAAAAAAAATAATAAAAAAGGAATGGGTAGCAGGGGCACAGGGCATTAACCCACCCAAGGGGAGGGTATTGTTTATGTCTCCACAGGGAAAGGGGGACCAGACTTCAACCCAGTGCTCTAAGATGTGAATGCAACATGCCGGCGTGGAGTAGGGAACCAGTGGAGAGGTATAAGGGGCTGACCTCAATCCTAACTACTACATGGAAACCTGCTCCTCACCCCAGAAGAATGTATTTCAAAGGACGGTATTGAGTCTGGAGCTCCTGAAGAGGAACATATCTGATTGGAGCACATGGGAGCAGATGAAGGGAGAGGAGGAGAGAGTGGAGCACATCCAGGCCCACCAGGCCTTGAGGACAATGTTCCCAATTAGACAGCCAGTCCACAGAGAGGACCACATGGCCGGCCCCACTATAAGACATGATGCCCTCACTGACCCATCGCCCTACTGGGGACAACACCGGAGACACAGTGTGAGAATTGCACCCGATCTGATGCCATCACACCGAGGCAAAACACTAAGGGGGTGCAACAGAACAGTTAGGGAATGGAACTGCGAGGTCCCCAGGGAATGCTGAAGGTGGACATTGGGGCCAGGTCGTGGTGCCCCAACAGACTGGACTGGAAAACACTCCTAAAGGCCAACGAACCGTCCTTGAACTAACTAAAAGCTTTTCTTTCTTGTGTTTTGTTTTTGTCATTGTTTTTTTATTGTTGTTTTGTTGTCTATTATTGCTTGGTTTTGCTCTGTATTGCTTTTGTGCATGTTATTATCTCCGCAGGTCTGTCTAAATAAGATAGGCTGGATGAACAATCTGGAGAAGAAAACAATGGGACCGACAGTTCGTGGAGGACATGGGAGAGGGGGAGATGGGGGGAAATTTAGTGGTGTTAACAAACCCAGGGACAAGGGAACAACAAGTGATCCAAATCAGTGGTGTGGGAGGCCTGGTAGGGCTTGATCAGGGTAATGTAAGCAAGAG
>NW_022111373.1:133360774-133362911 GCF_000313985.2 Echinops telfairi
TCTATCTATCTATCTATCTATCTATCTATCTATCTATCTATCATCTATCTATCTATCTAAATCACTCCCCTGCCATCTAATCAATTCCAACCCTATACAGGTTTTCTAAGAACATAACATCTTCAGGGTAGCAGCAAGGGTCAGCTTTCTCTCCCAGAGCTCCTGGTGGGTTTGAACCCTGTCTTTGGTCCAACAGTTACCTGACAGTCAGAAGTACGCTCTCTCT
This sequence comes from Echinops telfairi, assembly GCF_000313985.2. NCBI lineage: Eukaryota > Metazoa > Chordata > Mammalia > Afrosoricida > Tenrecidae > Echinops > Echinops telfairi. The sequence goes on from NW_022111373.1 coordinate 133,361,001, forward strand.
CCTCACACACCCCAAAACTAAGGTCACGGCCACCTAGTTGACACATAGCTGCCCTATAGGACAGAGTAGAACTGAAACTAATGGTATTAAATCCCCCTATATGGCTTGTGTCAGCTTCACCTCAGTCCTCAAAGTAATATTCTTTCTTAATCCTTCAAGTAAACATTTTGCTAGTAAACACTCTAAAGACATTTTGTGCAGAAGATTTACCTAAGTCAACATGTATTTTGATCTCTTGATTGCTGCTTCTCTGAGCAACAACTGTGGATCCAAGCATTCCATAATGATTTCAATATAATTCTAAACTAAGAAGCATTCATCAAATGTTCTCAATTAAGAAAACATTTTAGAAAAAACCATGGAACATTGTTCAGGAACAATAATGTTATTTTTGAATGGAGACTGTTTAAAAACAGGAAATAGATTTTTTTTAAAGGATTCTATTTATCATGAAGGCATTGCAGCCAGCTGCTCCTGAGAAGCAAAGTTTTGAGACTCTGTTTTACTTATTTTGGACACAGCGTCAGGAGAGAACTATTAGTGTAGAAAGACAGCATGCTAGTTAGAGTGGAAAATCGGAAGAAAATAGTTACAAACTCAATATAATGCATTGATACAGGCGTTGTGACAATGGGCTCCAACAGAGCAATGATAGTGAGGCTGGTGCAGGACTGGGCATTTCTTTCCTCTGTCATTTGGAGACAGAGGCATCTACCAACAGCAACAACAAAAGGTATGTTAGTGAGTATGTGTTACAATACTCTTATTATTAGATGTTTTAGTAAAAGCAAAACAAAACCGTTTGTATTGTGAATGTGTGTGTGTCTCTGTGTCTGAGGGTGTGGTTGAGGTAGAGACAGAGAGAGAACGAAGTAACGGAATATGATACTTGGTGAAAATTTCCTGTTTCCAGGAAATAATTTCTGCTTGAGATAATGCTTATTCCTTTGAAATATCTGTTTTCTTTGGGAAAGATTTGTTGAGATATGTAATCATTTACACCAATTTTTAAATGGCCAATTTCCTTTTACTTAAAAGCTACCTCTGCAAATTTCTAAGTAAAGATAATGACTGTACTGAAATTACGTAGCTCCCGTGTTTCTCATTGCATTTGCTCTTTCCTGTTGTTGACACCATTGCACCATTGCTCCCAAACCAATAATTTTCCTTTCCAAAAGTGTTTTCTTTAAAAAAAAAAATCAGTAACTATTTGCATGCTCACAATTTTCTGTTCATGTGAGTTTACCGTGTTCACTTTCAATTAAGTTGACTTACATCCATTTGGTTCTTATTTTTCTCCATATATAAGCTGCTGCTGCACTTTTCACCTTACTTAACATAAAAAAATACTCCATTGTACTACTAATACTAAAAATCCCTGATATGCCAGGTTTTAAAAGCACATTTTTAAATGCCTGTGGTATTGACTCTTCCAGAGACATTCCATCCACATACTAGTTCAAAATGCCCCACTTTTGGACTCTTATCATTCTTTTCCTCAGCTTAGGAACTGATAGACTATTTTTCATAGTCTCTTGAGCTATCACTGGTGGCTATGCTTTTCTGAACTTAACCTGTCAAGACAGGTTTAATCATCTTTTGCCCTTCATGTATACCCTCTACTTCTATGATATGAGAGCTGGACATGTCCTGAAAATCCTATATGATTAATAAGGTCCCAGGCACAAAGTTAATCAATGTCTCATGGATTTCACTTAGAAATTGACAGTGTATAAACTCATTTTATCATTCATACCCCCAAAGCATTAAGACAAAACCTTTCCTACTACAAATTCCAAATTTAATCCAATTTCATTCTGAGTCATCCTGTTGCACTGTATATAATAGTTTCAAAAATGTTAATATCTATGGAAGTATTTTATTAATATAGTCTCTGGTTTAGAGAGTATG
>NW_022111373.1:133363950-133365306 GCF_000313985.2 Echinops telfairi
GGGAGGGAAGGAAAAAAAAAGAAAAGCGAGGAGCTGATTCCAGGAGCCCAAGCGGAAAGCGAGTTTTGAGAATGATGAGGGCAACGGATGTGTAAGTGTGCTTTACACAATTGATGTATGTGTGGATTGTGATAAGAGTTGTATGAGCCCCAATAAAATGATTTTTAAAAAAGAAAAAGAAAACAAAAATCCTCACAAGTGGACCAAGAGGTAACATCATGAAAAATGGAGGAAAGATTGAAGTTGTAAAGAAATTTGTATTGCTTAGACCTGCAATCAGTGCTCATGGAAGTAGTAGCCAAGAGATGAAAGGACATTACATTGGGTAAATCTGCTGGACGAGACTTTGTTAAAATGTGGAAAAGTAAAGGTGTTACTTTAAGGAAAATATGTCTGACATGGTATTTTCAATCATGCATTCTTGTGAAAATTGAACATTGGATAAAGAAGACTGCAGGAATACTGATACATTTGAAATATTGTGCTGGCAAAGAATATTGAAACTATTATGGGTTTCCTAAAGAATAAAGGAATCTGTCTTGGAAGGAGTATAGCCAGAATGCTCCTTAGAGGATGGCTAGACTTTTGCTCACGTACTCTGTACATATGGTCAAGTGAGACCAGTACCTGGAGAAAGACATTAAGCTTGGTAAAGGGAAAAAGAGGAAGACCCTCAGCAGGTTAGACTGGCACAGTGGCTACAACAATGGGTACAAACATAAGAACAATTGTAAGGATGGCACAGGTCTCGGCAGCATTTCCTTCTGTTATACATAGGGTGGTCGCTATGAGTTGGAACTAACTGAAGGCACCTAACAACAACAACAACAATGACAACAACAACGACTTCCCCAAACTTAGATCACAAAAAATCAGGAAACCTGTAAAGGCAAGAAGATGTGTGTGTGCACGTATGTGCTTAATTTTGAATCATATATGAAATATATATAACTTCAAAAATACTGGATTTTTTTCCTTGCACATGTTGAATGTCCTTTATCGATACACTTGACTTTTATATACACCTATAGATCTCTATCTCTGCTATACCAAACCTATAACTAAACCAACATCTATATCTATATCTATGCCTATATATATTTACTAGATAAACTGGCTTTCATTGGATTTAGTTTGTTTCTTATTATTGTGGTTGGACCAAAAATTAAGACATGCTCTCTAACAATGAGACAGAATATGTTTTTATTGTACACATCCACCTGCACAATTTCTAAGTTTTTTGTGTATAAGAATTCAGAAATACAGATTGTATTACTCCTCTAGCCCAGTAAGAGGAGACATGGTGGCATAGTGAGTTATAAATTGGTACTCTAAATTCAAGGTCTGTGGTTCAAA
>NW_022111373.1:133365480-133366203 GCF_000313985.2 Echinops telfairi
CAAATTTTATGGCTCAAACCCACTAGCTGTTCTGCAAGAAAAAGACGAGGCTGCTTGCTTTTGTAAAGATTTGCACCTTCAGAAACCCTTTGTAGAGCCAATATGAGTCGGAACTGCCTCCCTGGCAGTGGGTTCTTTCCCTTGCTAGTTTTTTCTCTTATTGTGTGTATGCTCATCTGTTCCTGAATTAATCCATAACTATTCATCTCTAATACCAATGAACAGATTATAACGCTCTTATTTTTTCCTCTATCACCTCTTCATGGGGGTCCAATAATTCGCTGTGTGTGGGGAATTGTGTCATCTTGTGATAGAGAATATGACAAGGTAGAACTAAAGCACAGGCTTTCCAAAGCTGTAATCTTAAGGATGCAAACTCTCACCCATTTCTCCAGTAGAGTGGCTGGTGAGTTCAAACTGCTGACCTTTGGGTTAACAATAAGCAATCAGCCACTGCAACATCTATGCGCCTTCATGACTAATAAAAATAATGAATTTATTTAAGCAATCTATTTACAGAAAAATGCCTTCTATGGTGTAGTAGTTACATAATCTGGTATCAACTTGAATATGTATGAAAGTGTAGGGATGGAGTCTAGCCTGACAATCAGACTAGAGCCTGACAGTCCCTCCTTGAAGACATGACCTTCTCATAAGGAGGTGTAGGGTTAAGGGGGGAGGGGTCCCCCACAAATCATCACAGGTCTGGTAGGCACAATTGTA
>NW_022111373.1:133366786-133375383 GCF_000313985.2 Echinops telfairi
AGGGAGAATGACCCCTAATCCACTCCTGATGACCTCCAAGTGTATAGTCATTCTCAAGCAGCTAAGTCTGGCATATATTTGGGGGAGACAGCTTGAGAGAAATCCTTCTGTTTCCCACAAGGAGGGTCTTGGGAACACCCCCCAACCCCCATTGTCTCCACTTTCATCTTCCTGCTGGCAGCCACTCTGAGGCCTGCCAGAGTCCTAGAGATGTGTCCTCTCCCATTGCATCCACAAGACTTTGCACCCACCGGCCTGTGATCTTCTTGCATCCTGCATCATTACTTGTAGCTGTGTGAGCCTGAAGGATGGCTTATGGACTAGTATCTTACTTATGACTGGTCTGAGATGCTTTTCTATTATACAATTACTTCTTGATATCAAGCTCTTTCTTGTACATATATGAGTGTCACCGAATTTGTGTCTCTAGTCAACCCAGCCTAACAGAGATGGGTTAAAAATTTAATTCTGAGATAACTTATGCAAATGTTTTCTGGCTTATCTCTTTATTATTCTATGTAATTAATATTTATTAAGAAACTACTACATGCCACTTCTTGAGGATACAGTAATAAAAAAGACAATAAAGGGATCTGTTCCCCTGGAGAAGATTTTAATAGAGGAGATTAAACAAATAATTAAATAAAGAAGATAAGTAACTCCAGATAGAGATGAGCATAATGGAGAAAATAAAAGTTGATAATAGTGGGTGATTAGATGAAGGCTAATTTGCATTATTTGGTCAATGAATATCTCTCTGAGGGGGCAACATAAGAGCTGGTGTCTGAGTGCAAGAACAAATGAGAAATGTCTTCTGTAGGCAGAGGAAATTGAAAGAAGGAAACAAACCACTTGAAAGTAAAAATTAGTTTGGCATATGTAGCACATAGTTTTTAAGGGAAAACAAAACCTCCCCAAAACTCAGTAGCTTGAAAACAGCTATATATTAAGTCTATTCTCCCCTTGTGTAGACTAGAGTCAGTTTGAATGATGGGCTAACTCTGTGCATGTGAGCTCCTCTGGTACTAAGTGAGCTCCTTTGCTTCTGGAGGTTGACTGATTGCTAAGCAAAGAAAGGAACAAACACAAAACAAAACAAACTCACTGCAGTCCCTTTGATTCCAACGCACAGTGACCATGAAGGACAGGGTAGAATTTCCCCTGTGGGTTTCCAGGGCTGTGAATGTTTAAAGGAAAAGAAAGCCTCATCTTTTACCTTCCAAGAAGATAGCAGTTTTGAACTGCCAACCTTGCAGTCAGCAGCTCAAGATGTAAGCTACTATTCCACTAGGATTGGTCGTTAGTCAATATGAATTGCAGCGAGTGCATGTGTCTTCCATAGTTCTATGGAAAAGATTATGGTTGTTGACATGTTGGCAGCCGGCAATACATTTCCAGCACAGAGAAAGAGGAAACTCCAGGGCCCAAGGCAAGAGAAAGTATTAATTTCCAATGCTAGGGAAATCACCCATGCTTTCCAAAACCCCATTGGCCAATACAAGTGACTTTGAGATTTAAGGAGTAGAGAAAGCTTCCACCCTTGAAGGGAGGATCCGTGACTGTCTAGGTTGGACTCGTCAGAGATACTCCACCAGTGAGCTACTGCTACCACGTCACAAATCCATAGGTCAGGCTACAAGCTAGATAGCTCTGTAGGCCCAAAGGGTTTCAAGGACTGGAAAATAAAAAATTGGTAAGGTGGGCGCTAGGCTGGAAACTTCTGTAGTCTCCTGTCCCAAGAAGCAGGTTTATCAGACAATGAGAAGAATGAAGGGTTGAGAGAGAGCACACATGATTCATATACTGGAAACTGGCCACAGACCTCAGGGATCTCCCTTTTACACCCACTGGATCTTCACCTCAGGTCACACCACGGACAGTGGTTATATGACACTACATTACATTCCATGCCATGGCATGGCATGCCACAGAATGACTTACATTACCTAACAATAATCCATCCTGCATTTGACCAAAACCTGGAGCAGCATATCTTAGATTAAATTTCATATATAATTAACATTATGGCATTCATATAGTAACAGCCAAAAGATACTCACATAATGGAATAGCTATTACTTGAGTTAATTTAAAATAATGAAAAGGTGTAATTTCTATATATTTTTAATTGCCATACATACATGGCAGTTTCCAGATCAACTGTCAAATAAACATGGCATAAAGGACTCAAGCCACAAATGAAGTTTTAAAAAATCATTTGAATTTGAATTATGGTGTTGGAGAAGAATATGGAAAGTCCCGTGGACTGCCAAGGAGACAAACAAAGCAGTGATGAAGCAAACACAAGCAGGAAGCTCCTTCAAACAGAATGGAGAGGCCTTTCCTCACATACGTTAGACATGCTAGCAGAAGAGACGAGTTCCTGGAGAAGGACATCATAGTTTGTTAACAGAGTGTAAAAACGAAAGCAAAAACAAAGAACAGATAGATTGATACAGTGGACTCACGTAATAATTTAATAGTTATGAGGATGGCACAGGGTTTCCTTCTGTTGGACACATGATTGATGAGTGGAAACTAACTATATAATAGCTAACCACAAAAACACCATTCCTCACTGTATACTTCAATGGGACTTTACATACATTTGAGAATACATTGGACACTACCATGAGTATTTATTTATATACATTTCAATCCAAATACACTTGGATTTGTAAGGAACAAGAGCCTTTACTTATCATTTTGTATAGTACGTGCTTGTGTAGTATTTTCACACAGAGTGTAAGCTCAGTTCATGCCTCTTTAACACATGATTTTTTCAAAAAGCTTCTTTTCACAGAACCTGCTTCTGCAGTGAATTGATAAAGAAAGTTGCTACTCAAAATATAATGTGAGAAATTAGCCTAAAAGCAGTGTTCTTAACCAAGTACCCAAACATGCTATAAAATGAACAATTCTACTTTATTTCCCTTGAATTTTCCCATGCCCCGAGTGGGGGGTAGAATGAAGGCAATCTTTTTAATAAAGCCTCTGCTACTTTTACTTTTGATTCTTCCTACATTTAGAGGAATACATTTATAAGATACACTTAGAAGTATATATAATGCACAATCTAGAATTTTTCTTTTTTTCTATTTTTACTCTTTTTTTACCCTGTGCAACCCGCTTCAGTGCCAGAAGCCTATGGGCTAGGAGGCCAGGCAATGGTTTGGGCCTATGGTTTGCTCTGGCATGGGACATGATGAGAAAGGCCCAGTCTATTTCTTTTAGAAAATAGATTCCTGTTTTTATATGTATCAATTTTAAATCTGTGATAACTCATGCAATTAATCACAGACTACCTTCTGGCATGGTACATTTCAATCCTGTGTCTTGTCATTGATTTAGCTATTCAGTCCAATGTGGGACCCATTCAGGTTGAGATATGGCTTTGGAGTCATGTCTACACAAATGGAAATAATTAAAGTATTGAAGAGATGGGGTTGTCTAGAGAATGAATGTATACAAAAAGGATAAAACGCTCCGAAGTACTTCAAAAACAGGTGGAACAGCATGAGACTGCAAATGAGACAAACCCCAGTACACAAAACTGTTAACAATGTAGAAAGAGATTCCTTCTTTCCATGAAAAACAATGAGATAACAAATGCCAAAAAAGTTTGTGCATACATTCCAGTTTATTTTCATCTTGGTCATTAAAATGGAATGTTTTGAATAATAGAATTGAGTGAAGAATGCAAATAAATGTAAGAGGTATGCTGAAATCAGTTTGCTAGTTGAAATATGTGCCTATAAATTAATTTTGCATTTAAATATTTAAATGCAATTTAATATATTATTAGCAATTTCTGTTATGTTCATATTACTTTAAAGTTGTTTATTACAGTATTATGTTGCTATATTATTTATATTCATTTAGTTTAAATAATGGGAAAATGATTCACAATAATACTTTATTGCTCATGAGAATCCAATTTCTTCAAAAAGTTAATCCTGTAAATAAAAAAAATAATTCTAAGTTTCAAGGATAGGTCATGGACTTGTAAGTCATGTTGCCTGCCTTCCTGAGTCTAGAATTCACTTTATAGGTATATCAAAATATTAATAAAGGAGTGAACAATGTCTAGAATTATATCTGAAAAAGAAAGCTCAGGATTTTGAAGTTCACTTCTGCATAATGACTTATCATTCAAGCACAAGTAAAAAATAAATATCTGATTTGGAATTGATTGGACTCAGTGGCAGTGGGTTTTTGGGTGTGCATGCTATCTTAAATACTGACGTAAGGAATAGTACATATCTGGAAATGATTATGAAGTTATGGACTTCAGAGTCCCTGAGTTTTAGGTTTAAGGCAAGGTAATTGGGAGAAGAATATGGTTGAGGACACTGTGACTCTAGTTTTAGCTTTAGCTAGCTGGCACAGAGAGAACTGAGGGAGTAAATACCTTGGCTTCATTTCCTGTTTTAGCTACCCACTAACCCAACACATTCAGAAGTTAAAAAGTAGCAGAGTTCAATGATATACTCCTTTCAGGTCGGTTTAAGAAGGCAAAAGTAAGATGGAGAAGTTGAGACAAGAGAAGCTCAATCCAAATGTGCAATAGAATAAAGCCTCAACCAACCAATCAACCAACCACCACAAACAAGCAAACAAACAGAGAACAACACCACCAACAAAAACAGGTCCAAATGCTATCAAGTGGATTCTGACTCATACGGGGTCTCCAATGTATGGGAGCTGGCCTCTTCCCTAAGAGCTATGTATATATGTAATTTAATTTATTATTAAGATTTTCTGTTATAATCATATCACTTTAATTTATATTTATTACACTATTATGTTGCTGTTATTTATTTATATGCATTTAGTTTAAATAAAGGGAAAATTATTCACAATAATGCTTTATTGCTTAAGAGAATTCCATTTCTTCCAAAAGTTAATCCTATAAATAAAAAAATAATTGTAATTTTCCATTATTGGTCATGGACTTGTAACTCACGTTGCTTGCCTTTCTGAGTCAAGAACTCGCTTTATAGTACATCAAAGTTTGATAAAAGAGTGAAGGATGTCCAGAAATATATCTGAACAAGAAAGACTTTTCCAAGGAGGAGGCCAGAGTGTTTGAATGCTGACCTTGAGGTTCCATAAAGACCCGATGGAAGAAGAGAATAAAGTTAAAATTGGTTTTAATGAATTGAATAATGATTACATCTGGTCATCTTCCAACCTTCATCTCTTCTTTTGAGCTGTCTCCTTTTTTTTCGGTTGTCCCTAATTACAATTCTCCTACATTTTGTTGAATGTTTGAAAGTGCACAGTTTCCAAAATATTTTGTGAAGTGGCCTGTCCACTGGATACCAGTGAGTTAGATGTGGGTTTTGGAACCAAATTTTCATGATTCATTGTGTGTTGGGAGTCCATTATTTGGGGTATTGCATTAGATTATTTCCTGGAGGGTTTTCCCTCATTTTTGTTGACCATCTTCTATGCCCACCAGGACGTCCTTAATTGCTCTTTCCTGAAGATGAGCTCAAGGTAAAGGAATCCAAGTTTCACCTTCCTCACTTTAAAGGAGATTCTAGTTACAGAAAAACATAGTCTTCCAGATATGAGAAGGTCTTTGTCTAATTTTAAAAATGATGGGATCATTCCAGTTTCTGAAGTCCTCCAGTCCAAAAGATTCAGAGAAATGCTTAATCATTAAAGAGATTCCTGGGTGTTTCTCCAGGACTCAACGGGCATTTCTCCAGAATTCCTCAATCATTCAGCAACCATTCAGCCCATAGAAAAGGTTTTCCTTCCAGAGCTATACAATATAAAGTAAATAATTCTTCAGTGCTTGGGCCATTTGTCCTTGTGGTTCAACATATCAATGTGCCTCACCAAGGTGGTGACTGTGGCCCATGCTTGCCTCAGTACACCCTTACATGGAGTTCCTAAGTGGTGCAAATGGTCAGTACGTGGGACCACTCAAAGAAATGCCCCTTTCAGTTTGCCAGAAAGTAAAATTTCCAACTGCCATGAGGAAGAATTCATGAAGGATAAGAATCCTTTTTCTGATCTTCAAGATGAGATGAATCATTGTAATTCTTTAAAGAAATGCCCACACAGGTAGTCAAAACATATTGCCACCAATCATACAAACCTTTATTAGACAATCCATCAATATGTTAAAGTATAGTTTCTTGACATACCCTCCATCTAGATCCATGCACTTGTGAACATGGTGTTTCCATCCTTCTAACAATGCCCTTAAGAATTCTTCATCTTTTGATTTACACCATATCAAAATGACAGTTTTGGAATGTGCAAGCAAGTATATCATGACCCACTGAAATGTTCTTTGAAATCAGATTACAAAATAGTAATCTGAAGGAGCAAGTTCAAGATCGTAGGATGGGTGGCAAATGTTTTCTCAGTGACATTCTCATAAGAAAGTCCTTGCTACACTCTAAAACTGAGCGGGCAAATTGTGGTGAGTGGAGAGGGCAACGTTTCTCTACAACTTTCGTGGCCCTTTCCTCACCAATGGAACTTTTAATTTTCTTAACATTTCTTCATCATAAGGCTCATGATTGTCTCTGGACTTTAAGAAAAGTTTACCCCTTTCAAAAATTCACTGAAGTCAAGTCCAACTTGTAGTAGCAGTGTAGAATTATCCTTGTGGATTTGCTAAACTGTAGAAATTAGGAGTAGAAAGCCTCCAGTGATTGATGTTTTTGAACTTCTGACCCTGTGGTTCGCAGCCCAATGTGTAACCCTCTATGCAACCAGGGCTCCTTTAGACCCCCAAAATCATCATCATACCCTATTGAGCTGTCCTTTTTACCTTGAATTTAACTGGTCCAACAGACCCCTTATTTTCATCAGAAGGCACTCTAACAAGACTAAGCCAAGTATGTTACTGATTTGCAATCGTCTACTGATTGTAGACATGTTTAAACATACACGTGTATTTATAATATATTCACATATAATTATAATATAATTATAATTTTCTTCATGTACGTATGTGTGTGTTTGTGTGAAGACAGTTCTTTTATAGTACCTGTGATCCCCAAATCTGCTGACATCAAGTCAATTCCAACTCAGAGTGACCCTATGGTCAAAAGTAGAATGGTACCTCTGGGTTTCCAAGACTAAGTGTTTCTAGGAACAGATAGCTCATGTTTCATCCAAGGAGTATAAGGGGTGGGGGGTGGGGGGTGACTTACAGACCTTTCAGTTCACTGCTGAATTCATAGTACCACCAGAGAAGCACCCTTTGGTTATAATGGTAAATGTGCAATTCCAATGTCTGAAATCTGCAAGAAAGAGGAAAACAGTTCTCAATTTTGAATCACAGGTATAAGGCTGTCTTTCTCTTAATCTCTCTCTCTAGATTACATAAATTCTTAAAATTAAAAGTAAGAGAAACTATAGAGTGAGAAAATGAAATGAAAACATTGCTACGTAGGCGAAAGCTTCTCAACTGCAGCCAACCACCAGGAAACGAGTGCAATGAAGTGAGATTGCGATGGGAAGTCTGCTCATTACTTCTTGCAGAGCTTCAGACTATTATAATAATAATGAAAAAAACCATCTACTTGAAGATTTAGAAAAAATCAGTCACTCATATGCTCAGCCAGATAAGGCATGCCAGTTTTATTTAAGATAGTCTTAATGGTGTGGAAAACTATGAAGTAAGATATTTTGTGTTTATTATTATTGTGTTCAAATAGATTTCTTTTTGTTAAACTCTGAGTATGAGTCTATTTTATGCTTAAATCTCCTGCTAGTATTGGTCTCATGCTTACTTAGGAACTGTATTTGAATTTTAAACTTAATCATAAACTGATTAAGAGCATGTGAAATATATTTGGCTAAAGATGTCATCATTAAATCCAGACTTCTGCTCTCTGAACTGCATTTTCAGGAAGCTCATAACAACAAAAAAATGTTCTTAAGGAAGAATCTTTAAAACGCTCTCATTTAAATTAGTTTCAGTCATCTGTCCACATTTAATTAATAATTTTAATTGAGTTCTATTGAGTCAGAAATTAACCCTGTAAATGTGAAAGTCCACTGTGTTTCACTAAAAATAATTTTGTTTAAGCTTGAAAGCTACTTCAGGGAAGATCTTCATTTTTCTAACTACACGACAGAATAACTCTATAAGTTGATCAAGAAAAAGAAAAATAGAAATTTACATTTTATCTTTATCATTTTTTACCTTTAATGCTTGCATACAATTTACTCTTAGTAATGTGTTTTTTAAGTTTCCTAAATTGAAAATTGATATCTTGCTTTTATTTCAGTAATAATCTTCATTCACTTCTAAGATAAAATTAAATATTCAGTAAAATGAAGATAGAAGGGATACGGAGGGTATGTGAAATCAGTCTTCAGCAAAACATATCTATTCTTGTAAATTGATATTGATGTAAAATAGATAACATTTTCTTGTTATTTATAGAAAGCAACATAACAAATCAATAAAATATCAATTATAATTTGATCCAAATGTCACTATAATGCTTTAGAAATGATGTAAAATTTGCATATAGAGATAAACTGCATAAAACATATACTCAACAACCAAAATGACTGATTATAAAGATTTTTGAAATATAATTTAATTGTTAAAAAAA
>NW_022111373.1:133375560-133383510 GCF_000313985.2 Echinops telfairi
TCTCCCTTCACCCCCCCTTCTGCTGCCCGTCCCCCAGAGAGGAGGTTATGTGTAGCTCCCTGTGATCCATTCCCCCTTACTACATCCCCTTTCCCTCCTTAAGTGCCTGGCTACATAAGATTCCGAGAGAAGAAACACTCATAATAAAACCAGTTGCTAGGGAATGAATTTTGACCCATGATGACTGTATGTGGCAGACTAGGACAGTTTTCCCTGGGGCTTTCAGTAGCTAAGTTTTTGCAAGGAGATCAGCAGGACTTGTTTTCCAAGACTGCTCTTCAAGAGCTCAAATCTCCCACCTTTCAATTAGCAACCCACTGATGTAATCATTTTCACAGCTCAGGAAAGATCTAAAAGCCAAACCAAAGTCACTGCCACTGAGTTGATTCTCACTTTTAAGGACCCCAAAGGCCAGGGGAGAGTTGCCCCTGCAGGTTTCTCAGACTATAACTATTTACAGGAGAAGAAAGGCCCATCTTTCTCCCTTAGTGTGGCTGGTGTATTCGAAATTCTGACCTTGTGGTTAGCAGTCTAATGTGTATCTCCCTACACCACCATGGTTTGGCTTCACATAAAGAAGGTGCCAGCTTTATCTGTTAGGGTGTAATTTCCCAAGTTTAAAATTTATTATTAAACATTAAAGGTGAAGCTTTTGTACCTAGGCATAGAGAGAAATTTATATCAATACAATGGCTCACAAATTTGTAGAAATGGTTAAATACAAGTCCAGGCAGTTTCCAAGTTTATGGGTGTGTTAGGCAGGGTGGTCTGGAGAAACAAATCCAGGACACATATGATTTCAGATTAGATATATATATTTATATAGCAAGGAGTAAAACAGCTAATTAGTTCACCCAGCAGTACAGAGAATTCAGTCCAGCTCATTTTCATGGAACAGTTGATATACTGAAGTCCTTCCATTTACATTGGCTATTGGTCCAAGGTCAAGGAAGCAGACAGCAGAGTCTGCCCTCAGGCAAGACAAGCAGAGTGGGGTAGCAACAACAGGAAGATGAGACACTGAGATATTGCAGAGGCCAATATGGCTGGAACATAGCGAAGGGGTCCCAATGGATCCCCAAGAAGCTTGATGAGGCAGGTCTCAATGGAACCTCAAGCTCTAGTAATGCACAGCATGGGGCAAGGTGGCATGATCCATGGGTTGATTCAGTCCACAGTAATGCAGCACTATGAATAACCTTGACAATAATGCAAATTCCAGAACACTGGGGTCTTCCTGTAGAACTTTTACATGGATCAAGAGGCAGTTGTGTGAATTGAACAAGGAAATACTGTACTGCTTAAAATCAGAAAAGTTGTGCTACAGGGTGTATACTCTCCCCATACTTTTTCAATTAGTATGCTGAGCAAATCATCAGAGAAGCTGGATTATATGAAGAAGAATGTATCATCGGGATTGGAGGAAAGATTATTAACAACCTATGATTTGAAAGTGACACAATGTTCCATGCTGAAAAACAGGAGAATGTGAAGCACTTTCTGATGCAGACCAAACATTGAAGCTTTTAGTATGGATTACAATTTAATATAAAGTCGACTCCAATCCTTAAAATGGGAACAATAAGTAATATCCATAATTAGATGAATTAGCACATGCCACTGCCAATAATTAGCTCAAATCAGGTCATGATTGTGAGCTGGTGCTAGATCAGGCAGTGTTTAATTTGGTCATGCACAGGGTCCCTATGAGTCAGCATCAACTCAATGGTACCTCACAACTGCAAAATAATTTAGTAAACTCAATGTGAAAGAGCTATTTAAAATTCAATCTATAAAAAAAATCTATTGTTGGTAGGTGCCATTGCATCAGTTCTGGCCCTAGAAAAACAGAGTGAAATATCTAAAGCCCAATAAAAGAGAACAAAGAAATAGAATAAACTATTTAAATTGAATTAGGATCTTGAAAAATGTAAAGATAAGCCAACATAAAATTCCATGGAATTAGAAATGTAGGACCTTGAAGTAATTTTTAAAATGAAAAGCACTGACAGGAGGACTCACTGATTAAGAATGCATAGATGTGAGCTGGACAGACATGAGGCATGACCAGAAATTGCAGCAAAACCCCAATCCATGGCTGCATCTCTTTTCTGACGCAGAGTGACACCACATGGCAGGACATCTTCTCCTTAGAGTTACTGAGACTGGAAGACTTTAAGGAGCAGGTAGCCTCAATTGTCTCCTGTCAAATGGGAGGTGGCTGTAGACTACTGCCCAGTGACTCAGCAGCTAGATGTGTGACCCTCTGTGCCACCTGGCTCCTTAGGAACTCCACAGATGGGGAGACACAGACAATCTGAAATCCACTGTTAATGCTGTTGAAAAGAATTTATTTATCAAAGTTAAGGATGTATATTGCATACTGACACTATTGTTACAGTGTTCATAGTAGCATTAAACAAAATTATTTCCTGTGCTGTTTTTGAGACTTTAGAAAGCAAAACATACACAAATTTAACATTTTCTATGTAGATCATTTGGTGACGATGATTACATTCTTTGAGATTTTTACCATTTTCACCCACCTTTTCTGAATTTTTCCTCCCCTATTAACATAAATTCACTGCCCTCAAGGTTCCTGTTTAATCCTTCAAGTTACTGTTGTCAATTTGATTCCATATGGATTAGTTAAGCTAAACAATGAGTAGTGTTTGGTTTTAAGAAGGTTACAAGGGACTTTTTAGTTAAAGGTTTAAAGATTATCTCAGGGCAATATTTTAGGAGTTCACTCTATCTTCCCAGTACCAGGAAGTCTAGAGGACATGTGTATAGAGCATGTAAATTTAAAATATGGAATCAGTCTTGGTTAGACTCAAGATATTACTCCAAGTCAAACCCAAGAGGTTAAACAAAGATAACCTGCCACAATGGGAGCAGACTTATCTGGAAAATATATGGACTAAATATGTCATCACCACAGACCCGCCTCAGAGCCATGGTTATCTAAAGAAACACCTACTTAAGAGCTCTACAAAACCTAGAACAAATAAAACACAACAGCATATCCTTATGCTTGAAGCTCGATGCTGTTGCCCTGGGAAAGTGTTCCCCTTTTTTGCTTACTATGTTGTTTGCTGTGTTCACTAACATTGGGGTGAGAGCATATAGATCATCAGCCATATGTACCTGTCTCAGGTGTATTCTTACCTGCGTGGAACTTAGTCCCTCAAGACAGAATGGTGAATGAGGTGTATTCTAGGGAATTGGACAGCTCGGCTGTCCTAACTTCTCTGAGACAGACAGTTCACAAAGCTCAGGGGTGTAACAGCCAAATGATTCCAGAGGTAAGGATTCCAACAATCTTCCTCTTGCACCTCTGACTCTGATGTCTGCAATGAGACTGTAGTGACCTAAAGGGCGCCCATGGGGGGGCTTATACTCCATCATTACAATCACATGGCAGAGACAAGTGCAACAGAGACACGGGGCAAAGTTCACAAGACATGTCTGGGTGAAAGACCCTAACTGTATTGAGGAAAAGCTTGCAATAAAACATTTAAAATAAATTTGATGATCGGTAGTCTATCTTTTTTAACCAGTTGCATATGGGACTATGTAGTAATCTTAGAGCAAAATTAGAATGGGAATTTAAATACATTTTTATAATTGCTGCAACCTCACCAGATAAAATGAGAAACATATTAACAAATTACATATTTGCTCATATGTTTATCCACAATGTTTCAGAGGACAAAAACCTTATTTAAGAAACCTAAAATTTATGACATTCCTCTAACATGTCCATGGTATAGTACTAAACAAGTATTAGATAAAATGAAAAAGCACAAAATTATAGACCTTGAGGTGGATCCTAAAAGTCCTCATAACGTTAACCTAATATTGGAAAGATGAACAGGCAACAAAATTAATTCCTGTCTTTTACAAATCGTATACCAAGTTGATCATGATAGATAGAATGAAAGGCAAACAATTTTCAAAAATATGTAATAGAAAATGTTTCTAAATATAACTCACGTAGAGATGTTTGCACCCAATTCAAATAATGGAAGCCAGGACAAATACAGTAAAAAAAAGGCCAAGAAAGTACCTCACAATACAGAAGAATCCATAGAAGTTTCTGAGTTTACTAGACAGGATTTTATAAATTTGAAGCAAGATTTACTACAGAAAAATATGTCTGATGTAGACTGGCATGTTCACTTATGGGACAAAGGAGCAAAGAAGTAAAGACCTTACACACTAGAGAACTGTTACAATTTATAACCATAAATTTGTCCTGAACTACAGTACAAATTAAGAGAATTGGCAGAATAATTTCCTAATATGACCACCTCATTATGGGAGTGGGTGTCTGAGGCTTAGAAAATTCTCTAAACTTTTATTGAAATTGCTGGATATGCAGACACACTAAAATGGCACGAAAAATCAAAACCAGCTGTGTTTGCCGCTAACATTTAATTTGAAAACATTTTAGGTATGGATGTAATTTCCAAAAATATTTAATATCTTGTTATCCTTAAACAGGACAAAGTTAAAAAGCCATGATGTCTTGTGTAAAACTGACTCCGATTTCTCTACCAAAATCTACCCCAAACCACTAGGTTACCCAATATCAGTTAAAGGGAGGGCACCAAGAAATCTCCAAAAAGATTTAAGAGCTATTGAAGAAGGATATTATTGCCAAACACACTACTTTTTAAATACAATTCCCCAGTTTAGCCAATAAAACCTAGTGGCTCATAGAGACTCACAATTGCCAGCTCAATGAAAAGGCCCCCAAATTCAGGGAAACTTACCACATTCATCTGAAATTATTAAATTTGATCTCCAACCAATTCAAGAAATACTCTGTAGCTATAGACTAAAGTGACATGTTCTTTGCCGTTCCACCTGACAATTCACTAGAATTGTCTTGGAAAAATTCACTTGGCAAAATTCCCAATATAAATTTTTACATCTCCCACAAGGGAATTGCAATTCTCCTGTTATTGTCCAGACAACACTAGCCCCACACTTGCCTCACTTACCACATAACTCTAATCTTTATCATTACCTTGAGGACATACCAATAACTGATGATGCCAAGGACAGTTTACAGCTAGATCTAGATCATCCCATACAACACTGAAGATAAAACAGGTGGAAAATCAATCCGAACAAAGTTTCCTTGCCAAATATTTCGGTTGAAATTGCTAGGCATTTTGTGGAATTCCCAGGGCTGTGTTGTCCCTCCTGCCATCACAGACACAATAAATTCTGTTCCAGAGCCATAATCAGAGACAGATGCAAGAGTGTGGTAGTTAAATGTTCTCCTGGAGTCTAGCCTGTCAACCAGGTCAAAGACTGAGGATGCCTCCTTGTGGACATGGCCTTCTCATGAGGATTCAGGGAACTTCTTCTCTTCCTCTCTCTGCTTTACCATCCTGTGGAGAATGCACTCAGAGAGCTGGAGAAGCCACATGGAAACCCATGCCAGCATTGAGATGCTTCCATTGCCACTGGATCCACAAGGCTTTTCTCTCACTGGCCTTTGATCTTCCTCCATTTGACATCATTGTATGTGCTGCGTGAGTCTGAAGAGTCAGACGTATGAGCTAATATCGGACTGGATCTGGACTGGGCTGGGATGTTTTCTCAATTTACAGTTGCTCTATGATGTTAAGCTCTTTCTTATACACAAATGAATAACTCTGTATTTGTTTTTCTGGTCAAGGTGGTCAATACAAATAGTTCATTGAACTTTTTGGCTATTGGAGGACACACATTCCCTTCCTTCAATGGCTCCTTAAGCCCTTATGTAAGTAATTAGGAAAGCCAAAGACCACCTGGGGAGAATGAATTCTAGTCCTACTGGTGGTTTGGTGGAGTGCAGAGCATAGTGAAACAGTACTCCACATTTTCACAGATTCATGGGCTGTAGCCAACAGTAAAGTCAGGAAAATGGAAAGCAAGTGATAACATCATTAATGGTAGTACTATTTGGGCCCGTGAATATTGGAATGAGAAAGATAAAATTTCTTTTTTTTAAAAACATTTTATTAGGGGCTCATACAACTGTTATCTCAATCCATACACACATCAATTGTGTAAAGCGCATTTGTACATCATTTCTCAAAACATTTTCTCTCCATTTAAACCCCCGACATTAGGTCCTCATTTTTCCCCTCCCTCCCCGCTCCCCACTCCCACATGAGCCCTTGATAGTTTATAAATGGATATTTTGTCATATCTTGCCCTCTCCGACGTCTCCCTTCATCCACTTTTCGGTTGTCTGTCCCCCAGGGAGGAGGTCACACACAGTTCCATGTAATCGGTTCCCTCTTTCCTACCCATTCTCCCTTTACCCTCCCTGTTTTGCCACTCACACCACTGGTCCTATAGGGCTCATCCGTCCTGGATTCCCTGTACTTTCAGTTCCTATCTGTACCAGTGTACCTCCTCTGGTCTAGCCAGTCTTGCAAGATCGAATTCGAGTCATGGTAGTGGGAGCGGGGAGGAAACATTTAGGAACTAGAGGAAAGTTGTATTTCTCATCATTGTTGCATCGCACCCTGACTGGCTCATCTCCTCCCCAAGACCCCTCTGCAAGGGGATCTCCAGTGGCCTACTAATGGGCTTTGGATCTAATAAGATAAAAAAATATGCCACCCATGTTTCAGCCCACTAAACAGATGGGACTGATGTTACTAAAGATAGTAGCAGTGGTTCTCAACCTTCCTAATGCCACAACCCTTTAATACAGTTCCTCATGTTGTGGTGATCCCCAACCATAAAATTATTTTTGTTGCTACTTCATAACTGTAATTGTGCTACTGTTATAAATCATAATGTCAATATCTGATATGCAGGATGTATTTTCATTGTTACAAATTGAACATAATTAAAGCATAGTGATTAATCACAAAAACAATATGTAATTATACATTGTAAAATATTTATTTGTAATTAAAAATAAATGAAATTTTGTCTTGAAGCAAGGTGTAGCCTGCATAACAGTCTCCATACCAGGTACTCGTGTTTGGGCATATCTGCATGGATAGAGGGATGGTGTCTTGGTTCTTAAGACCAACGGATATATGTGTTTTCCGATGGTCTTAGGCAACCCCTGTGAACATCGTTCAACCCCCAAAGGGATAGAAACCCACAGCTTGAGAACCACTGGACTTGAGGCAAGAAATTCCAACATAGTAATTCTTTACCCCCAAAATGAATACAACAACCTATAATTTATCCCAATAAAGATATAAACCACAATCAAAAAATTTAAAAAGAGGAACAATCCAAGAGAACTAATGCTAACTGGAGCCCTGATAATCACCTTTTAAATTGTCACAAAGAATTAGGACACACTTGGGCCCAAGTCATATACAAGTAGGTTAAGGATAGAAACTTAGCTATGACTTGGGACAACATTGAACCTGTCTTAGCGAAATGCACTGAGTGCAACATCAAACTCCAATGCGTCAAATTACATCATGAGGCAAACTTAGACCGCATTTCGTATTTTAACAACACTACACAAATTGATAACATTGGACCAAACAAATCAAATTTATTTGCATGGTGACAATTGACCTACATACCACAGTAACAATGATGACAACAGACACCAAAATACCATTCCATTTGCAGCCTATTATGCTAGACCTCTGCTTATGCCACCCCCCCACCCACACACAAACACACATCCTTCGATTTAACTAAGGTAGTCACTTTAAATCCAAACACATCAGATAATTCATCTTGCAATACGATGTGCAATGCCAATATCATTTAATCTATATTTCCTACAGCCATAGGAGTGGTAGAAAGATGGAATTCTTAAACAGCATCTTTCTATAAATCAAACCACTAAGACCCTTAAGGGGTATCAATTACTACTAAATAGGGTTATTTAGACTCTCAATAATAAGTGGGTGAAGGGAGACGTCGGACAGGGCAAGATATGACAAAATACCAATTTATACA
>NW_022111373.1:133384678-133402250 GCF_000313985.2 Echinops telfairi
TCCTGATATACAAGGTCAGACTATTACCCAATGAAAACCTGCAGGCTAAATGAGATCTCACCACACCTCAAGGTTGGAATGAAACTGGAAATTGTGTCATATCACTTTTAGCTCCTATTGGCAATAACAAAACTATTGGCTATTCTGCCCCTACTAAGTTAGGAAGCAGTTTTTATCTGCCAACCACATCTGTACTCTCTATTCTTTGTCCCTTTAACTTCCTTTTACCAATGGGATGATGATACATTACTGTCCTTTATACCTTTGAAACTAAAATATAATACCACACCTGTTACCAATGTTAAGAGGTCTTAAACTCTGGATATTATAAATGGATGGTTTGCAGTGAATCACCCTTAACATTCTTCATTTTTAATCACATTAATAGGATGAATCTTAATGTTAATATTATAAATAATTATGTGCTTATGTGGAAAATGAGATAAATATTTCTATATATAACTCCCCTATGATGTCCTGGTTACCTACTGAAAACCACGTGCACTTCCATCCCTATATTGTACTAGGCATTGATGGTTTAGATTGGATGCATAATAATGATAAAACTTTTCATGAAAATGTAAACCAATTCAAACCCATACACAATGACACAATAACTTTTCTTGCCTCTGCTCACAAAGAATATCACATCTTACCAAGATTTCACATGCATTAAATACACCATATTTGCTCACGATTCTGATTTACAAAATTTGCATACCTACTATTCTTTAGCTTCCTTAGCTTCCTTGTTAAGAGAATGTTTTATAATAGAATTGCTTGCACTTGCTTTTTCAGAACCTGGCTGTATAATTGGTCCCTCTCCCTTTAAAATAATTTCCTACACCGGCTGAGCTTAAGATTTCTTGGATTTGGAAATATGTTGAATATTTTTGCATTGCTATGTTATACGTGCATGTTTTACTTAAATTGTTGAAAGCTAGAAAGTAGTGTAACTTCGATTCTGGTGGTTGAAATCATTAGACTCAGGGAATGGATATGTACAGAATACATAAATTTAAATTATGGAGTTAGTGTTGCTCAGCATTCCAGATATTATTCTAAGTTGCATCACAAGAGGTAAAGCTAAGATAAATAACATACCACCACTATGGGCACGGACTTATCTAGAAAACATATGGATTAAATATGCCACCACCATAGACCCAATTTAGAGGCATAGACTTATTAAAAATATATAAGAACTAAACCACTCCCTCTTAAGAGCAGTAAAAACCCTAAAAGCTCTACGCTGTTGCCCTGGGCCAGTGTTCCCCTTTTTTGCTAACTATATTTTTATTTGCTGTGTTCACTAACATTGGTGTGAAAGAATGTAGAACATCATCAATTTATACCTATCTCGCTGGTATTCTTACTTGCATCGAACTCAGTCCCTCGAGACAACACAATAATTTAAAATTCTGCTCCCTAACAGAATTTTTGAAAATAATAATAAGCAATTGAGCCAGGAACATTATCCTTTGCTATTTGAAAAGATAAGTTGTGGATATCCATAAAATTCTGAGCAAAGCATGCCAAAAAATTAAGTGGAAAATAAAAATTATTCAAGGAAACAGACATTTATTCTGGTAAGGATTTAATACTAATAAGGCTTGTTTTTGTTGTGTTCCATTAAGATGGTTTCAACATATAGCATCCCGGTAAGAAAGAGTAGAACTTTCCACTTAAATTTCCTTTTGCGAGAACATTCTCAAGTATTCTCTTCTGCATTTCTACTGGTTATTCTGAGCAGTTGACCTTTCAGTTAGTAAGCAGAGTATTCCCACATGTGGTAAACAGCAGGGTGGGCCACCCACAGTCAGTAGCTTGGAAGCTAGCTTAGTGAAGCAGGCCTGGATGCAAGGCAAGCAATATTGAACACAAGCAATATACGACGACAGGATCAACCAGCCTCAAGCTCAAGTGATGCATGCACCAGTAGTATTATGGTGAAGCAGGTCTTGAAGAAGCCTCAAATTCTAGCAACAATCCACATGTTGGCTTGGCTCACAACTAGAGTAGCTCCTTGGTTGAGGCAGAGAACTAGATAAAGCATCAGCATGCTTGTCTGATCACCAGAGAGCAAAAGAGAGGGAGGTGGGCCTTACAGAGCCATTTGTCTCTTTGCCCTCCAATCAAACTGTGACCTGATTAATCCCACATGTTCCTATTGACCAGGTTGGCACAATAAACATAACTATCACAGTCCATTCCTTGTCAACTTGGCACCTGTACACAATTCTTTAGCCATATATAATTTCCAGACATTAATGAAATCACACTTATACCTAATATCATATATATATATCATACATATAAATGTAAACACACTGAATCTAATTTTATCTGGTACATTGTACATGAACAAAAGAAAGACATTCAATAAGCACACAGAAAGAAGACATATTGACAATCAAAAACCTCACTTTTGCAATTGATCATGAGGTTGTAACTGATGAGTAGAACTACTTTCTTTTACTACCCATTATGTCTTACTTCTGCCCTCGGCCAGCACCTCAGCTCACCATGGTTCTTTGCCTGGTGGGGTGACCGAGGCTTTCATTCCTGAGGAGTCATTAGTTGACAGGATTGGTTGCTGTCATTTACCATTACTTTAATCACAGGGCATGGTAGTACTAAGGGACGGCCTATGGGATCTCCTGGATTCCAGACATAATCTTTACCTCCATTATGTAGCACCAATCCAATTTCTCCTGGATAATCAGGATCAATCACACTACTCAGTACAGCGACACCCCACTCCAGGTACCATAATGCGTTTTTCTGGCTTGACTAGAGAAACTAATTCATAGACACTCGAGTGCAAGAGAGAGAGAGAGAGAGAGTTTGATATCAAATAGTAATTGTATTTTGAGAAAACATCCAGCCCAGTCCAGATCAAGTCTATAAGTCAAATATTAAAATATCCCAGCCCAGTCCAGATCAAGTCTATAAGTCAAATATTAAAATATCCCAGCCCAGTCCAGATCAAGTCTATAAGTCAAATAAATATGTCTGATTCCAGTCTTTTAATTCCTCTTCTGACTCATGCAACATATGGAATGACACTGAATACAGGATGATCACAAGCCAGTGGGTGGAAAGTCTTGTGGATTCAGTAGTGGTGGAAGCATCTCAGCACGCATGGGTCCCCACGTGGCTCCTCCAGCGCCAGGGCTTTGACTCCTTTAACATAGCTCCATGTGGCTTGTCAACAGGAATGTCTATCAGAGAGAGTGTGTGTCTGGCCTCCAGGGAGAAAGACAGGAGTTCCCAGAAGCCTCAGGAGAAGGCCATGTCCACACAGAGGCCTCATTGGCTATGACCTCATTGACAGGCTAGACTCTACCCTTTCACTCAAGTTGACAGGAGATTATGGAACTTCCACTGTATCAGACCCAAAGAAATAAAAGCGCTTAGTGATAACGAAAATAGAATATACTTTATTGTGCTTTTTTACAGTGCATAGTTTCTGAAATCCAACCGTTGTTATTTGTGTGATGATCTAATAGTTTGGGGCATGGCAACAAGGTGAACTGTGTTAAAGCAGAGTTAAGGAGGGTAATGAATTTAAATGAGGTTTATTACAAAGCTAATTCCTAGAGACCACAAGTTGCAGAGCCACACCGAGAGTTGCACACAGGGACAAGGGGAAGAAAAATGGAATTGTAGGATAGGGCTTATGTGTAGGAAGCAGAGTGATATTATCAATATTTCAAACATATTTTAGGAATTGAGCATGCTTAATAATTCTGTAGGCTTGTGGGAGGCATAAGTGCTCTCCCTAATTGTTTAATAGCTGGCCCCAGGGAAATTATATCGATGCATGACCCAGGAATGTGAGGACTGTCTGCTATAGCAATGGATTTAAAAATCAGCTGTTCAAAAATAGAATGTGGCCATAGAATTCAATGATGACCTAAAAACTGGGTCAGAACAGCATTTTAGGAAAATAGTATAGTTTCCGTCTTTGGAAAATTTAATCTGTCCACCTTAGCCTTCAGTATAGATTACAACTCAATGTAAAGAAGACCAAAATCCTCACAACTGGACCAATAGGTAACATCATGATAAATGGAGAAAAGGTTGAAGTTGT
This sequence comes from Echinops telfairi, assembly GCF_000313985.2. NCBI lineage: Eukaryota > Metazoa > Chordata > Mammalia > Afrosoricida > Tenrecidae > Echinops > Echinops telfairi. The sequence continues at coordinate 133,388,775 of NW_022111373.1, forward strand.
CAAGGATTTTGTCTTACTTGGATCCACAATGAATGCTCATGGAAGCAGCACATAAGAGATCAAAAGATATGTTGCATTAAGTAAATGTGCTGAATAAGACTTCTTTAGCGAATTGAAAACATAGATGTTACTTTGAGGATTTATATACACTTGAATTGTGGTGCTAGGGAAGAATATCAAGAGTACTACAGACTGATAAGAGGACAAATAAATCTGCTTGGAAGAAATATAGCAAGATTGCTTCTTAGAGGCTAGGATGTTGAGACTTCCTAGTTCATACCTTGGACATGTTGTCAGGAGAGACGAAATGAGTCTCTGGAGAAGGACATTGGTTTTGATAAAGTGGCGGGGTGAGGGAAAAGAGGGAGACCTATAAGGAGATGGATTGACACCATGGGTGCAAAAATGGTTTCAATCAAAACAATAATTGTGAGGATGGCAAGGGACCAGGCAGTGTTTTGTATTTATTTGTTTATGCGTAAGGTTGCAATGGATCAGAACCAAATTAATGGAATCTAGCAACAATGTAGCACTGGGTGAAATGAGTGTGTTATACACTAATTTGATGTTGTTGAGAAGAATTTGAGAAAAGATATCAAAATATATGCCCCAACCACAAACTTTTTAAAAACGAGTTATTAAAATTATGATAGTCCAAAACAATGTAAAGAAGTAAAGGTTGAAAATTAAAAAATGAGCAAGAAGATCCAAACAAAACAACACCAACATCAACAGTAAGGAGCTTTCTTGAATGCTGTAGTGGTTACACACTCAATTGCTGTGGTAGTTACATAATCTGTTGTCAATTTGAGAGGATTAAGTGTGAGGGGGTGAAGTCTAGCCTGTCAGTCAGTTTGCAGCTTGATTTCCTCATTTAGAGGTGCTAAGGGGATAAATAGCTCGTGGAGGCAAGACGCACAATCACTCCCTGGGAGACGTTGCAGCTGACAAGGCACATGGAATTACACTAGTGCCCTGAGCCGGAGGAGCCATGTGGAGACTCCTAACAGCACTGACATGCTTACACAGCCATTGGATCCACAATAGTTCCCACCCACCATTTGGTGTCATTGGATGTGTTTTGTGAGTCTGAAGAGGACTTTATAGATTGGTATTAGTCATGTGGGCTAATGTAGGACTACGGGTTTGATCTGGACTGGGCTGGGATGTTTTCTTAATGTACAATTACTCTTTATATAAAGCTCTTTTTTATACATATGAGAGTCACCCTGGATTTGTTTCTCTAGTCTACCAGGACTAACACAGTTGCTAAGCATAAGATAGCAGTTTGAGATCACCAGATGGCCCACTGGTGAAAGATGAGAATTTTTATTCCCATAGATTTACAATTTTGGAAACCCACAGGGATCATCTTAACCTGTCCTATAAGGTTTCTATGCATCCAAATGGATGAAAAATTCACTCATATGAAATTACTGTTTCCAGATTTTTGCTTCCCATGTCACAGACTAACAAAATAAATGCATCGTTTAAGTTCTATTTTATAGCAATTCCTTCAGAAAGACTTCTTTGACTTTTCACCAAATATTTTCTCTTCTAAAATCCATCTTTTTTTAGGTGAAAAACTTAAAAGATTAGGTATAAATTGTCTAAAATTAAAACATATTAACAGACAAAAAGTATACTTAAGCCAACAATGTCTGAGAATCTATTATTAAATGTATAGAAAGTTTATAAATTAGTTGCTGTTAATTTGGTTATTTAAAATTAGCCACAGCAAGAGTATTGACCCCATGGAAATTGTCACTCACTTAAATAAGAACTCATTCCTCTCTAAAATTCAGTTATGTTTGTCAACATCCTTTTGAAATATACCTTACAATTAGTCTCACAGCACCAGATAGGACAACCTGGGCCGTTCCACCCAGGTTCAGCAGCTGTACGTCTTCACAGACCCAGATCGCAGTTGGATTCAAATCACCATCTTTTTGCTCGGAGTTCTTCACTTAACCCTCTGCACGTGAGGACTATGAGTCAAAATCTGCTTAAGTGGGTTTGACTTTTGAGTGCTTACAATTATCACTCAGATTTTTAATAAACATGGCACTACCTGAGGAAGATAATATGAGAAACAGGAAAGAATGATCAAGAATGGAAAGCCATTGGCTTGCTCACATTATTTATGGATACATGTTTTGACAATAATTAGAAAAGATAGTCTGCATAGTCTAGAATATTCTCACACAATTTTTGTTCACCTGGCAATTTCCACTCCAATTTAAGAGGATTACATCTTATTTTTTAATAATATGGAAGTCATTATCATGTGGATGTCTCTTTTTTCACCTCTTTCCCCTTGTTTTTCTATTCACCTTGAGTCCTAGGGACAGCCCAAAAAAACTTATTAATTTAAGATATATTGATGATTAAATTGTGTTATATAATTACTGTATCAAAGTCAACATAACAGTACAGCCTGATTTTTTTTCAGTATAGTTATACCCTTATTATAACTCATTTTATATGGATGAAAAAATGACCAGTGTTTATAAAATAAGTGTTTATGTATAATAATCCACATAACCTGTGTCCCCAAAATAATATTTCTAACTCATCACTTAAAATGATCTCATTTTATTTCCAACAACTTTTGGATTTATGAAAAGTCTGCAGTACAAAGCCTTCAAGTTAACCTGTCAATATGCACCACAAAGCAAAATATTTCATTTTCTCGATTACATCTTAGCATCTGCATACAAAGAGTTAATCCAGAGGGACTCTTTTAGACAATAATACCCACATGTTACTTCAGAAGGAAATGTAATTATGAAGGATTGTACAGAAATGTCATTGTTGAAGTCCATAAACAAAGACACAGGATCAAACGTATTGTTCTGTGGAAAATAAGATATAAGTCTTATTTACATCATCTTAAGATGTAAGAAGAAAGCCAAAGGCTCATCATGGGTAGAAAATGAAGACACTGTTCTCATGCATGTTCCTTTCCTCTCATGTCTTCACACTTATGTTTCTAGATGTAGTAACTTTAGTTGTTGATTACCGTTTGTGTGAAAAATCAATTGAACTCCAAGAAGTAGTTAAATAATACTGAAGCATCTGTGAATTTTTCAATAGAACATTCAACTAATTCATTCCAATAAATATTGATTGAGCATTCTCTCTTTTATAGACTCTATGTGGTGTAGTGGTTACAAGCTGGGTAGCTAACCTGAAGGTTAGTAGTTTGAAACCACCAGTCACTTCCCAGGAGAAAGAAGGCTCTTTCTCCTCTCATAAAGAGTGACAGGGACACGTCTACTCCTCTCTATAGGGTCATTAATCGACTTGATAGCAATGAGGAGATGTGGTGCTAATTCTGTACATACTAAAATAAATGAAATCATCTTATTGTGAGAAACACTGTTGATTTAGGCAAGTGACAAAAAAACAAAAATTATAATTCATTCTATACAAAAGATGAAAACTTCAGGTGATAGTGCTATAATTTATGCAGATAAAATGAAGCAAAGGATGTAATAGAAAGCAAATAACTTAACCAACTGGTCTTAAGTCTCTTAGCTTTACTTTGGCAAAAATAAGAATTTATGTTTATTATCAAAGTATTGCTTGTGGTGACATTTATTATTCTGAAAAGCATTGTAATAAGGGTTGCTTTATTAAAATGTTTTTCCCCTGACTAGTTGAAATGCAGTGAATTATTTTATGTTGCTCATCTAGTAGTAGTCTCTGTTATTCCCACAACATTACCTTCTTTTTCTTGATGGGTCTGGCTAAGGAGGTGGGAAGAAATACTAATTAGATTATATGATTCAGCTGTGAGTGCTTGTTAATCAGCCTAATTGTGTTTGCCATCCTGTTGAGAATAAAATTAGCCATCTCAAAAGCAAGAGAGAAGAGTCAGGAGTGAAGTGTGTCCCTGAGGCCTGAGATAGCTGTGCCTTGAACCTCCTTGGGCCAAGAGATAGCTTTGACACCAAAAGGGTAGGGCAGCAGAACCAGGAGCCAGAGAAAAGCAGATTGGTGGACTTCTCAGCCCACAGAAAAACTAAACCTGAGTGCTTCTGAACCAGAAGCTTGCTTGTAATTTGGGGTGTTTGGTTTTCTGACCCAGGAACTGGAGCTGAGTGCCTTTCAGTTGTGGTTCATAGTGGGGTGGCATGCCCATTGTGCATTTATTGGAGATCCTAAAAGAATTTCAAAATACTTCCTGAACAGGGCAGGGGACAAGGCAATTGTCTGAGAAGCTTATTTACAGGTATGGCATAGAACAGCAGTTCTCAACCTGTCTGTCTTGCCCTTTGGGGGTCGAACGACCCTTTCACAGGGGTTGCTCAATTCATAACAGTAGCAAAATTACAGTTATGGAGTGGCAACAAAAATAATTTTATGGTTGGGGGTCAAGACAACATGAGGGACTGTATTCAAGGGTCACGGCATTAGGAAGATTGAGAACCCCTGGAACAGAAGAAACTGTCCTGATTGAACAAGTATATCATGATCTTTTCTCACCTGAATTGCAAACTAGTAACTCCACACTAACAAAACAAAAACCAAACGCACTGTCATTGAGTTAGTTCCTACTCATTGTGACCCTACAGGACAGGTAGCAACCCTATGGGTTTCTGAGACTCTTACTCTTTAAGGGAGTACAAAACTTCATCTTTCTCCCATGGAGGAGCTGGTGGCTTTGAATTACTGATCTTGCAATTAGCAGCCTAACACTAAACCACCATGCCACCAGGGCTCATATAACTTCCCTAATAGACCTTGTAATTATAAGCAGACCTTATAATTATAAGTGAATTCTGGGTGCCCGTTGCCATGCTGGTTGAAGCCAGTTGAGAAGCACAGAGTGCCCTTAGAGGCATAGTTGGAGGATGGAGCAAATCTAAACTCAGCCTCGTGGAACTCAGACTTGGCCATTGCTAATAAAGAGTTTGGTTTTCCTCACCCTTGGGGGCATAATCAGTTGCATATTGGGCAGTAGTTCCAACTCACCAGCTGCTCTGTAGGGACAAGATGAAGCATTTTACTCTGGTAAAAGGTTCAAAATCACAGAATCCAAATGGGCTGGTTCTATTCTGTCACAGACCCTCATGAGCTGGAAGTGACTGGATAGCAGTGAGTTGTGTTTTTTCGTTTGTTGGTTTGCAAAGGAGTAGGAGGTCAGACACCCTCCCCCAATAACTTTGCATTCTTTGTTCGCACTACCATTCCAATTTGTTTGGGCTTGTGAGTTTGGGAGGTAAGCAACAACAAAATACGAATTGCCTAATGGAATCACTCTTGGCTGATAAGTTTTTGTTTTCTTTCGTTTTCAAATACAAGGAAAAGTCATTGGTACATAAAAGAGGCTTTATGATAAGGATATCCATATGTTAAGGATCACTAGTGGTACAAATAATTAACTTCTTAGCTGCTACCCCAAAGCATGGCAGTTCAAATTCATCCAGGGGCTGGCTCCCTGGGATAAAGGCTTGGTGATCCGTCTCCTTAAGGATTGCAACCCAAAAAGTCTTATGTGGTCATTTTACTCTGTCATATCATGTGAACAAGAACTGACTCGATACCGCACAACAGCAATCGCATACTTATAAGAAAGCCTGCTATCATTATGGTCTATAAAAGCATTTAAAAGTTCAAAATTTTACAGAAAATTCAAAAAGGGATGATTATGAAAATATGAACTCTTACACTTACAAGTTGCTATGCAACAGACACGGGGGGTGGGGGGGTGCTTTAAAAGACTAGTTTATTAAGATTTAGGAGATACAAAGAAGACTAGATATCCCAAAGACACAGAATTTATTGTTGTTTCACAACATGCACAGCCCCTCCATCTGACTGAAACCCCCCACAATTGCAAAGTAAAGTTTGAAGGAGTCTCAGACAAGTCATAGCCCCCTCAATTCTCTCATGTTCCTTTACTCCACTCTCATCAAATAGAAACTCTGGATTCATGTGGCAAGGCAGGCCACCAAGTGCCCCTGTCACTCCTCATGAGGTCCGTATCACCGAGCAATCTGAAACCCATGGAAAACTGACAATGGATTTCTCACAATCTAGTCAATTCCCTGTATACCAGAATAGCAGTAAGACTCACATCCCAATTAGCCATGGATCTGGGGGTCGTCTCTCAGATCAACTATTAATCTGTACAAGTTTAAACGTGGTGGAACAATTCAATTAGGTATTTCTCTGAGGATATACATAGACAAGTATACTTCATGAAATTTTATGAAACTGCCAAATCAAGCTGCACAAAATGTGTGCCAATGGCCACGAATATGGGAACAAGATAAGGTTTTTCAAAGGGACTTGTGATAGAAAAGAAGAGGAAGCCTTCTTGTCGCACACATAGCTAATACAGTGGTTCAAACTCCCTTGAAAGCTAACAGTAGTGTGTTCAATATTAATGCCATTTAATTTTATCTCAGAAGCACCTATGCATAGAGCATATTGTTTTATTCCTAGAAGTTTGCCTTTACTCTATGAAAGGGAAGCCTGCTTGACAGCAAATTAATTTCTCACTAACAAAAAGCTCATTAATATTTACTTCTGTGCTCATATTGAAGCATGATTTAGTAATGATATTTGTACCTTCACAATTCTCTAGTCCTCTGTTAAGACTACGTCTATCATGTTGATTTGTTACTAACATCCAAAGGTTAACGGTTTGAGGTGCCATCAGAGACATGACTACTGGAATCTTTTGTTGTAACGGTATTCAGCAAGGACTATTCAGCAACACAGGCATTATAGATTTGAATTGTTTGTAAATATATGTCATTATTCTTCAATTGACAAAATTCATTTGGGAAAATTTACAAAGATAAAGCTTGGCAAAGTGATTGATCATCCTTTTTTATGAAGAAGACATTCTGATGTATTTAATGAATAAAAGTGATGTGTATTTCATAGAGCACATTTGTGCTTTAGGAAAATCTTTAAAAAATTTTGATATGGTACTAATTCATTTTTAATTAACAGCTTAAATTATTAATAGCTATTGAAATCTGGAAAACTAATTTATGCATTCAAAGTTCAGAACATTTCCATCTCAACAGACATGTTGAAAGGCTGAATTGGGACATTTTATATCTTCCATAAATTTTATTCCAAGTAAATTTGCATTTATGAGTGCTTTAACAAAGTGTAATTCATTGAATCATATTTACTAAGATGATTTTCCTACTTGAACAAATTTGGATGAATATAGATTTTTTCTATATTTACAAATGAAAAATTAGAAAATTCATTGACACGAATATATTCAACATACATGCAGAAGTGTCTAGGGGTTTCATTTGGTTTCATTATGAATCATTGCACTTTTATCAAGTTTTTCCATTACAAAAGTATATATCAATCTCTTAAAATGTGATAAGTATTATGTATCCAATACTGGGCATTACAACATACACTCCATTATCCTAAACCTAAATAAATATTAAAGAAAAATAATTTTTCAAACTCTGAGTATAAAGCATTATGCCAAATATTGCTGCTAAGAGAGTTGAGCCCTCTCTGACCCATGGTGACCCTGCATAGACTAGTACCAAGTGCTGCCCGTCTCATAATGGTATGTTTGAAATGATCGTTGCCACCTTTTTGTTGATAATCCTATTGAAGGACTTTCCATTTCAACCCATCCTCTACTTTATCAAATGTGATGCTCTTCTCCAGATTAACCCCTCTTGATAACCATTTTCAAAGAAAATTAGACAAAGTCTTGCCATTCTTGTTTCTAGGGAAGTTTCTGTTTGTACTTCTTCCCAGAATAATGTATTTAAACCAGGAATATTGCCTGGTTTAAAATCAGGAAAGGTGTATATCAAAGAGTGTATTTTTTTATCTGATCAAGTGCATCATCTCATGGGAAGAGCTGGAGGAAATTATGCTAAGTGAAGCTAGCCAATTACAAAAGGACAAGTACTATATGAGTTCATTGAGGTAATTATAATCAGCACAGTAGTATAGAAGAAAAACCATTTACCTCACACTATATCGGTTGGGGGAGAGGCCAAACCCAAGAATGTACATGTCATTTCAACACAAAAAAGGAAAGGAAAAGGAAGACAAAAACCCTCGCAACAATACCCAAAGATACCCGAATGCTAAATGGAGCAAAGATTGACATTATCAAGGAATTTATCTTGTTTGAATCAACAATCAACATTGATGGAAGCAGCAATCAAGAGACCAAAGGAAGCATTGCATTGGGTAAATTTGTTGCACAACACTTCTTTAAAGAATTGTAAAGCAAGGATGTTACTTTGAGGACAAAGATGTGTCTGATGCAAGCTGTGGGTATTTGGGCTGTTTCCAGCTTCTTGCTATTGTAAATTGTGCTACAATGAATGTAGGAGAGCACACACCAGTCCGTATTCTGTCTCTGACTGCTTAAAAGTATATGCCTAGCAGGCATATTTCTGGGTCATATGGTATTTCTGTTCTTAGTTTAGGTTTCACTGTACCAATTTCCATTATGGTTGGACAGCATACATAACAGCAGTGTATAAGAATTCCAGTTTCTCTGCATCCTCTCCAGCATTTGTTGTTTTCTGCTTTTTGAATTGAGCTATTTTTGTGGGGTAATATATCATAGTTGTTTTGATTTCCAGCTTTTGAAAGTCTAGTGATTCAAAGTATTTCCTCATGTATTTGTAAGCTATTAGTGCCATCCATGGTAAATGGCCAATTCATGTCCTTTGCCTACCTTTTAATTGGACTATATATGTTTAACCTTTCTTAGGTGTTGTGAATGCTATGGATTTTTAGTAATTAGTCTCTTGTCCATTGTGTCATTACTACAGATTTTTCCCAATATGTGGGCTCTTGCTTTACTATTTTGATAATGTCTTTTGATGTGCATAAGTGTTTTATTTTTAGTAGGTCCTAGTCATCTTTTTTGCCTTCCACTCAGTGTGCTACCTTTATTGTATTTGGTAGTGTGTGTATGGCCTGCAACAGGGACCTTAATTTTGTCCCAATTTTCTGAGTGATGATTCTTGTAGTTTGTGGGTTACATTTAGGTCTTTAGCCCATCTTGAGTTTGTTTTCATACATGGGGTGAGGAATTAGCCCTGTTTCATTCATCTACAGATGGGGATCATTTTTTTCCCTATTTGGGAGAATAAAATGAACTGAGAGTAGAAGGCTAAAATTCTTATAGTCCTATAAAATTTGAAGGATGATGGTATGTTTTATTTTTTAAATATTATGTGCGAGATATTCAAAAGGTTAATAGAAAAAATATTACTTTCTTTTAATTCTACTCTTCCATAAACGTTTTGAAACCTCCTCACATATATAACTATATACATACTTGCATATTTGAATATATAATCTGAAATTTAGATTCATAGAATTTGAAACAAATATACACGTAATATCAGAATTGCACCCATGTATACTTTATCAATCTTTGGACTTACCTGTCAATATGAAAAAGACGGGTTTAATTTAAAAAGCTTAATTGATTTCAAATTCATCCTACCAGACAAAAAAGACTTCTATTTCTACCCCAAGTTGAATTACATAAAAGAAAAGAAAAGGTTGATTTGATCAACTTGATCAACACTGGACATGGTGTGGTCCATAAATGATTACTTGATGTCATTTGAGAACATAACCAACCATTATTCTACCAGTTTGTGTCTCTACAGGGGCTAGGTATCCTCGTAAAAGAATTATTCAGAATTCTATAACGGAATGATTGGAACCCCAGAAGACTCTGAATGACTGTGAATGATAAAGAGCAAAGAAACAACTGAAGCAATGAAGAAAGTGCTTCAGATAATAGGTGTGATATTTCTTCATGTCAGTTGCTAATCACTTTTGTGAGATGTATCACTTTCATACTAGTAGAAAGTCTGAGGATGAGAAGCAGAAAAAATATCCAGCAAAAAGATTTGCTAGCACATAGCATCAAAAAGCCTTTTCAGCTTTGTTTTCACATACATATGGTTAATTTTATTTTTAAATTCTAGCTTATGCTCTTATAATAAATAATCTATAATTTAAAAATAAATGTAAGCATCTATTTCAATCTTATAAAATAATCTCTGGGTGTGAGAATATGAGTAACATTAGATATATCAGACAGGTTATTTAGGTGCTGTCCAGTTTTCCCTGACTCATAGCAAGTTTAAGTACAACAGAATGAAACACTGCATGGCCCTTAGTCATCTCACAATTGCTGTGAAGTTTGAGATCATTGTTGCGGTCACTGTATCAATCTATCACAATGAGGGTCTTTCTACTTTTAACTGACCCTCTGCTTTAATCAAGGATGAAGTCCTTTACAGGGACTGCTCTGTCCTGACACCATGTTCAAACTACAGGAGATGAAGCCTTGGCATCTTCAGTTCTATGTAACATTCTGGCTGGGCTCTCCTTAATCCAAGACAGATGTACTTCTTCTTCTAACTGTTCGAGTTAGTTTCAGTACTCTTTTCCAACACCATAATTGAAAGACATGGAATTGTGGCATGTTCAATTGTCACTTGTCATTTAAGAATTTGAACTATCAATGTGGAAATAATTTAAATAAATACAAGGTAAACCTTAAAGAGATTCTGTAATACATTGCTAATATCTAATTGAGTTATATATATATTAATAAATGTATCCTTATAAGAGACATAACACTATAAAAGGAGTACGGTTTCATTCATGCATTGTTGCTTCTTGTTGTTGTAAGGTGTCCAGTTGCGACCCATAATGATCCCCTGCACCACAGAATGAAACACTGCCCAGTTCTTCACCATCCTCACAATTATTCCGAGGCCTGTGCCCCCATGTTGCAGCCATGGTGTCAATCCATCTTGTTAAGGGCCTTCCTATTTTTCCCTGCCCCGCCTCTTTACCAATAATGGTACCCTTGGCTAGGGTGTGGTCTCTCCTGACAATACGTCCAAAGGATATAAGATGAAATCTTGCCATCCTTACCTCCAAGGAGCACTCTGGCTGTACTTCTTCCAAGATGGGTTGGTTTGTCCTTTTAGCAGTCCATGGTACTTCAGCATTCTTCTCTAGTGTCACAATAAAAATACATCAATTGTACTTTGGTCTCCTTTCCCTGTATTAGTTAAATGAATATATTTGTATATCTTCTGTACTAAGGTTTAGGATCTTACTGACAGGAACACTTGCATCTACTTTGAATCTATAGGATAATGACTAATGGAGTTAAAAGAAGGAAAACACTGATAGCACTAATAGGAAAAAATACCTAAAATTATTATAAGTCTTAGGAAAAATACAACAGAAGCAAACATAATATAATAAGATGAAATATGAAATGATAGCAAAAAGGTTATAATATAGGACAGTAAGTGAAAAGAGTATTTGCTGAGGTAGCAATCGCAGTGGTTACAATCACAAATACTTATTTCTCACTCCTGAGTCTTCAAACTGGCAGTCATTCTACCTGGCTCTTGTCATTGTACCTTGAATTTCAGTATAAAGCTCAGCCACCAAAGGTACATGGTGTTCTGATCACAGAAGAAAGAATACAAAGGAAAAACCAAACCACAGTTACCTATAAGAACTCTACTGATACAACAGCTTAGAGACCTTTATTAAATAAAAATATTGATATGTAGTCAATTAATATGGCCATATCAGCCATAGTTCCTTTTGTTGCATATTATAAACTGGACTCTTTCCCTGTGGCTCTGCTAATAGATAAACACAGTGCGATTCATCCTGACTTTAGAGAGGGTGAACCAAGTCGTACCCTTGGTTTCCTTGGGGATTAGCTTTAGACTCCATTAGACTTTGTGACTTAAGATACCATCTTTCCTTTTCCTTGAGGACACCTTGGCTGAAAGATAAAATCCTCACCTTCATCTAAACCATTGTATATGAGCCATCTCAGATAAAGAAATCCCAGAACCATCAGAAGAGCCAGTTCCAGATGTCTTTATGAAGTGGCAGAGAATCGGGGGTAGGTTCTCCTCGTCTGGCCCAAGACTGTCAAACAGAGGCAGAAGCCGAGGGTCCACATGACTGAGAATCTGAGGACACAAGAGAGGCTTGGCTGCTGACTGAATAGGGCTATTACTGGGGACCACTGATAGCTATTTGCTAATCTTGACTTGTGGTACTCTATTAACTTCCCTAATAACCCCTCCTAATTGTGAATACTGTCTGTGAGTTCCGTGTGGTCATTGCAATGAATTATTTAATTTAGCCTGTATGTAAAATGCCATGGGAGGGATTGTGCATATCAGAATAGAAAAAGAATGAAACATGGGGACCTGGTCTCCCTTTAACTGTCCATCCTAGGAAGTGGCGTCTCTGATACGCATAGACTTTCCTAACCTACTTGGTACTGTAAAGGGGAAATGAAGAAAAGGAAGACCCTAAAAAGATTTCTTTGATGCCATTAGAGTAGAAAATTTGGGCTCAAACATAACAACAATCGTAAAGAGAGTGCAGGACCAGGCAGTATTTCATCTGTTTCACATAAAGTCACTATGTGAAGAGTCTAACAACTGCTTCTATTCATTCCAGTTCAAATGGTTAGTCATCATCTTTTTATTTTATCTTCTCCTTCCTCTCCTCCTCCTCCTCTTCCTTCAGTTCAGCAGCCATTCTAGGTGAGTCTGCATGTCTTTTCAAATGCAAAAGTTTGCTACTAAAGGCTCTGGTTGAGATTCACCTTCCTACTCTTTAAACCAAACCAAATCAACGGCATCAAATCAGTGCTGACTCACAGTCACCCACTGTGGTTTCCAGAACAGTAACTGTGTAAGGAAGTAGAAAACCCAGTCTTTCTCCAGTGTAGTTTCTGGGGGTTTGCACCGATTTAAAATTAAATCTGTTTGATTTTTGTTTTTGACAATTTCTAAATCATTTTTAAACAAATTTATTATTAAAAGCTGAAGGTGGGTTTACAAACGCTCTCTAATTATTATTTCCAATATTCATTTCTAATCAACCATTATATCTATGATACTAGGTAGGAGGAATCAATGTGATTTACCAATATCTTTAGTCTGTATTTATCAATTATACAATTAAGATACTTTTTTATCATAAAGGCCATGTTTACCAACTACTATTCCTTCCTCTTTGTTTCCAAATTACGCATTCCTATTGCTACTATCAATGTATCTTAATTGAATATTTGACCAAATTCAGAGTGAAAACATTGGTAATTATATTGATTTATCTTACCCAGTGTTACAAACATCATGTGTTCCCTGTTTCCCCGAAAGTAAGACATTCCCCGAAAATAAGACCTACTTACAGTTTTGCCTCTCGCTGAAATATAAGGCATCCCCCTGAAAATAAGACCTCCCCCAAAATAAGGCCCCCAAAGCTACCATAACTTTGGACTCTGGACCATAGCAGCGGACACCACCGCGCAGCTCACTGTTGGCCGCAGAGCAGCCAGAGCAGACGGGAAGTGTGAGGTTTCTTTTAATAAAACAAGAAATAATAAATGTGCACCGTATTCTTCTTCATGGAAAAATAAGACAT
>NW_022111373.1:133402783-133404005 GCF_000313985.2 Echinops telfairi
TATTTCTTGTATTGTATATTTATCTGTATATGATTTAACAATTCATTTCTCGTTATATATCTAATGATCTTTATAAATAAATATATTAAATTATCAGGAATTTGGTTTCATCTCTCTAGAGAACCCTAACACAGACACTGTCTTATTTTGGGGGAAACAGCGTAATAGAAATGAATACTGGAATTGTGATCAGAAAAAACTTGTAAGGCAACCTTCCGTCTTTAAGATTGTATTTTCTCCAAGGGGAGTTAGAAACTTCCCTGAAGGCACTAAAACCTCCACATAGGGTGTTCCTTAAATCTTCCTGCTTTTATCCTATAAAACATTCGATTCGCCTTCATGCCTGAGGCTCAAGTGATGGCAACTGATTCCCATTCTAGCAAGCTCTCAATAGGATTATCTATTTTTTGAATGTTTTTTGTATCTATTAATGCCGTGTCTGTATTTTACCATATTAACTGATTCACTGTGCTTAGTTTCAAGGGTTTTCCATTATTGTTTTACTTTAAAAAAATTTAGTTCATTTTAGTGACAAAATGACAAAAGAACCAAGTGTTTTCAACCTTTAAAAGTTCTTGAAAGTACCCTGAACCCTCAGTAATCCTCAAAGTTGTGTCCTACTCTTGTTGACATTGACAGAAAATCTCCAATGAACAATCTCCATCTCTTGCCTCCCAGGAAGGGACTATGAGAGATGCAGGTTGATTTTTTCCAAAGGCACTCCTGACAATGAATAATGTCAACTTAATAGAAAATGATAATGTAGTCACTTTTTAAAATCTGGGAAACAAAATGACTGTCAATGATCACCCTTTAATTAAAGTTTAACATCTAGTGACAATTTTGATGGGAATCAATGCATCAGAGTAGTCTTCCTTGACATAATGATTTCACTTTGCTGCAATTATATTGTGTTTATAGTCTTGCTTGTTTCTTATGCTATTAGAATAGTGCAGAAGTGTTTTGCCAGAATTCTAATGAGAGTTTTTTTCTTTGTTTGTTTAATTATCTGTCTTTTGAAAAACCTCTGCATCAGCACCTAACTCATAACACGTACTTTAGAAATAAAGGATTTCATCATATGAAATTCTCTGAGGAGGTATTAAAGAATGCACCTCTGATAACACTTAACTTCAGTTAACAAATCAGTTTACCATAGTTAGTAGATTCCAAATTTTAAAAGAAACTGAACATTATATATCTATTAAGAATGAAATGAAAT
>NW_022111373.1:133404729-133416898 GCF_000313985.2 Echinops telfairi
TGGATGGGATATCGAATGCAAGCAATGCAAGGCAGCAGGAACCACCAGCCTCAAGCTCAAGCGATGTATGCACCAACAGCGTGGTGAAGCAGATCTTGAAGGAGCCTCAAGTTCTGGCAACATGATCCATGGGTAGCCCTGGTCCACAGGTAGCATAGCTCACAGGTTGAAGCAGAGAATTAGCTAAAGTAGCAGCATGCCATAGCATGTCCCGATTACCAGAGAATAAGACAGAGGGAAGCCGGCCTTGCAGAGCCATTTATCTCTTTGCTCTCCAATCAAACTGCGATCTGATTAGTTCCACATGGTCCTATTGGCCAGGTTGACACAGTAAACCTAACTATCACAACTTTTTACCAATGTAGAAAACCTTGTCTTTTTCCAACCTGGTGGCTTTGTGGATTTTGGGCTACTAAGAGAGTTTCATTGTTCCACACCTTGGTCATTCCATGGGATTAAGAGGAGGCTTTATACACCTGTAAAGATACAGAGCCTTGGAAACCAACAGAGGCAGTTCTACCGTCACATGAGGACACGATGAGTCAGAATTGACTAGGTGGCAGCAAGAGTGGTGATAAGGAAATTAGAGAATACAAAAAAATCACCTTGTTTGGCTATCTACCATTGGTCCTACAATGGAAAGAGTACCAACACATAATTTGGAAAGACTTGACTGGAATTGAAATGAGTTATAATTAACACCACTCGTCTGTCAGTTTGTCATAATGTGGTGGCTTGTGTGCTGCTGTAATACTGGGAGCTATGACACTGGTATTTCAAATACCAGCAGGATCAACCAAAGTGAGCAGATTTCAACAGAGCTTCCAGACTAAGAATAGGCTATGAATAAGGAATAGGATGTCTAATCTGAAGAGTTAGTCAGCAAAGCACTTGTGGATAACATCTATACATTGTCAGGTACTGAAAACCTCATGAATAGAAGTAAATAGTGTCAGAGATGATAGCAAAGATCAGCCTCTCAGGTCAGAAGAAACTCAAAACATCCCTGAGGAAGAGTTCCATCTCAAAGCAGAGCCTAGCATGATAACTTAGTGGAGAAAATCCTGCAGGAGTAAACCTTTCAGGGCCTTCATTTATTGCTGGAGCAGGACCCAAAATGAGACAAACCACTGCAAACATCTATTAATTATTGAATTTGGAATGTACAAAACATGAACCTAGAAAGTCATCAAAATTGAAATGTAACGCATAGAAATCTATATTCTAGGTATGAATGAGTTGAAAGACTGGCATTGGACATTTTCCATCAGAAAATCATATGGTTTACAATGGCAGGAATGACAAATTTAAGAGCAATAGCGTCACATTCATCAATGGCTTCACTGTGATTTCAGGTTGGAACTAGATTAAATTAAGTCCAACACAGCTAAAATGTGACCTTTCACCTATCCTACCTGAATTTTGAGAAGCTCTCAAGAACCTATTTCACAGATTGAACACTAAAGGCAGAAGACCTGATGATCTGCGGGAGGACATCAAGACCATCATCATGAAGAAAGCAAGAGGTCATGAAAAGAGAGAAAGGAGCTACCAAAATGGATGTCAAAAGAGACTCAGAAACTTTTTCTTAAACATCAAATAGCTGAAGCAAGTGGAAAAAATAATGAAATAAAATAACTTAGCAGAAAATATAAAACAGCAATTTGAGAAAAAATTTAATATTGTAATGAAATACACAAATACCTGTTTTAAAAAACTACAGAAATAAACAAACTGGTCAGCATATCTTAAACGGGAAAAAATCTAAAGAAAAATTCAAACCATGAGTTGAAATATTAAAATATGGGCAAAATAGTAGATGATGCAGGAAGCTTCAAAATAAAATAGAAACAATACACAATCACTGCCAAAAATAACTAGTCCACATTCAACAATTTCAAGATGTAACATATGAACAAGAATCAATAGTATCGAAGGAAGAAGTTCAAGATGCACTGAAAGATTATCCCAAAACAAAGCTTCAGGAATTTATGTAATATCAATTGAACTATTTCTACAGTTGTTAAAGCACAAAGAACACTCATTCGAAGTATTCCCATATAAATATATGTACATAAGTCAATTCCTCTATTTTTATGAAGTAATATATTTACATGAGTACACAATATGTTTATACCTCTATCCATAGCTTTGAGGAAGTGGATGGACTTTGGGCCTTGGCTCAAGCCCTTCCTCAATGCAAGAACACTTTGCTCTAACAACCTGGCATTCTGTGAGACTCATTCTTCTGACAAGATCACTGAAGACAAAGTGGGTACATAAGCAAATTTGGTGAAGAAAGCTGATGGTGCTCCACTAACAAAAGCTAGTGCTAATCTGGGTGGACTAGAAAAACAAATCCATAGACACTCATATGTGTATGAGAAAGAGCTTTATATATAAGAGCAATTGAACATTGAGAAAATGTCCCAGCCCAGTCCAGATCAAGTCCCTAAGTCTGATATTAGCCCATATGTCTGATAACAATATATAAATTGCTCTTCAGACTCATACAACACATGCAAACACTCCGAATGCAAGAAGATCACAGGCCAGTGGGTGGAAAGTCCTGTGGATCTAGTGGCAGTGTAAGCATCTCAGTGCTGGCAGGTATCTCCACGTGGCTCCTCTGGCTCCAGATCTCTGACTGCATCAGTGTAGATCTATCAGGCTCCTCTTCAGTAATGCTTCACAGGAAGTGAGCTTGTATCCCACCTCCAGCAAGCAGCCAGCAAGCAGAGAAGCAACAAGCCCACATGGAAGAAACACAGCAGCCTGTGCATCATGAGGTGTCAACAAAATCAGGTAACAGGCACCCGAGGACCCAAAACAAAACATAACAAAAACATAATGTTGAGAATAAGCAGGGTCAAAGCAGAGACGCAGAACTCATCTGTAGTCAAAAGGACATCCCTCACAGAAGGGTCACAAGGAAGGGAAGAGTCAACCAGGGCACAGTGTAGCACTGATAAAACATACAATATTTCTCTGGTTCTTTGAAGTTTCCTCAGCCCTCAGTATCATGAACCCAGTCCTGTCTTTAACTTCGAGCTAGATCAGAACATGTACACTGGTATAGAGCTCACAATACATGGAATCCAGGTCAGATAAACCACCCAGGATCAGAAACGGGAGTAGGGATGCCAGAATGGCAGGAGGAAGGTGCGGGGGAAGAGAGGAGGAAGAAGGAACCAATAGCAATGATCAACGCATACCCTCCACCACCAGGGGCATGAATAACAGAAATGTGAGTCAAGGGAGACAGTGGTCAGGGTAAGATATGAAAACAACAATCATTTATCAAGGGGTCACAAGGGAGGGGGGTGGTGGAGGGAGGGAGAAAAGAGGAGCTGATACTAAGGGCTGAAGTAGAAAATAAATGTTCAGAAAATGATGATGGCAACATATGTACAAATATGCTTGATACAATTTAAGTATGGATTATTATAAGAGCTGTAAGAGCTCATGATAAAATGATTAAAGAAAGAAAGAAACACTCATTCATCTATTCCCGGAAATTTGGAAGATAGCTACATGATCCACTGACAGAAAGGGATCCATATTTGTACATTTTTCATAAAAAAAGGTGTTCCACAAGAATATGCAAATTATAGAAAAATGTCACTGCTATCACATGAAAATAAAATTTTGCTGCAGATCATCCAACAATGGCTGCAGCACTACACTGCCTGGGAACTGCCAAAGGTTCAGTCCAGACTCAGAATAGCAACTGGAACAAAGAATATCATTGCTGATATATGCCTCCGGCCTGAAAAAGAACAGCGGAAGCAGGTTCTCTTGTATTTAATTGACCATGCAAACTCATCGATTTGTGTTAATCATAACAAACTGTGAATAAGCTTGAGAAAATGGGAATTATGAAACATTTAATTGTGCTCAAACTGTTCATGGATCAAGAGGTAGTTGTGAGACCAGAACAAGAGATTACTGCCTGATTTAAAAATCAGGAAAGGTGTGCACCAGAATTGTATCCTCTCACCATACTTCTTCAATCCATATACTGAGTAAATAATCAGAGAAGGTGGATTCTATGAAGATCAGGATTAGAGGAAGGCTTCTTAACAATCTGTGACGCACAAATGACACAACCTTGTCTGCTGAAACTGAGGAGGACTTGAAGCACTTGATCATGGATTGCAGCCTTCAGAATGGATTACAGCTCAATGTAAAGAATATTACTTATCACAACTGTACCAATAATTAAGATCATGATAAGCAGAGCACAGACTGAAACTGTCAACAATTTTGTCCTACTGGAATCCACAATCAATGCTGATGGAGGAAGCATTTAAAAGATCACCTGCTGTACTGCACTGAGTGAATCTGCTGCACAAGACTTCTTTACTGTTTTGAAAAGCAAGAATGTTACTTTGAGGACTAAAGTATGCCAGACCCAATCCGTGGTATTTTAAATTGTGTCAATTGCAGGCAGAAGGTGGATATTGAATAAGGAAGACTAGAGAAAATCAATGTATTTGAATCAGGATGCTGATGGAAAATATTGAAATTACCATGGGCTGCCAAAAGAACAAACAAATATCTCATGAAAGAAGTACAGCCAAAATTCTCCTTAGAAGCAAGAGTGGCGCCTTTGACTCTCATAATTTGAAATGTTGTTTGGAGAAACCAGACCCTAGAGAAAACCATCATGCTTGGTACAGTAGAAGGGCAGTAAAAAAGAGCAAGGCCTTTGAGCCGATAGACTTATACTGTAGCTGCAACAAAGGCTTTGAACATGTTAAATTGTGAAAATGGAGCAGGATCAGGCAGTGTTTTTGTACATACGATGGCCATGATTTAGAGATGACTCAATGACACTGAGCAACAATAGAATTGACACCACGGAAATGGACATATGTACCCACTACCATGCAGCTGAATGAGAAGCTGGTGGGTTTAGATATCTGAACTTTCAATTAGCAATCCACTTACTTTTCTGTCGGGGCTTTTTTGTTTAATTCAAGCAGCTATTAATCAAGTTTTGGTCAGTCTTGTTCCCTTTTTACAGCGACTATGGTTTGCCTTTTCAGATAGTAAGCTGATTCCTGGGCTGACGATTCCAAATATGGATCAGAATTCTATTTTCAAACATTGAGAGTTTGGAGATCCAGGACTCCATTGGACTGATGGTTTTTCTGGGTCCCTCAAATCTTTTTGCTTTTATCTGAATGCAGTCTTACCACTTTTCTGTTGCTTGCTTTAGTGGAAATTCCTTGAGCCTTTCACCTCTCACAGGTCTGCCTGAGTAGGTCTGGCATTTTCAGGTTTTACTTCATGGTGTTGTTTATTTGTTAGTTTATTTTCATTCAATCCCTCAGTAGTACAATGCATCAATATAAATATGACAATGTGATTGTAGAATGTGGTAGAAAAGTGGTATTTAAGATGACATTTAATGAGAATAAACATTTTTAAAAAAGCAACCTCGAGCTTGATAAAGTAGGAGTCCACAAAAACACCTCATAAAGATAGACTGACTAATACAGTCGTTACCATCAAGTTCAACCACAAACCTGTATTATAAGGCTGGTGCACAATGGGGGCCATTTGTCATTCTGCTGTAATTAGGGTCCCTATGGTTGAGAACCAACTAGATTAGCTCCCACAAAAACAGGATGATTTTAACAGGATTTTAAAGCGGTTCTGATCACCTCATTTTCTACATGGTGGAGCCAAAGCTAGTGGGGGACCAGCCTCCCCACAACCGAATGGATCCATAGGGGTGGTTTTATAATTGAGGTACATTAAAGAGACATCAGACAAGAATAAAGCATGCAAGAGCTCACCTCCTCAGTCATGACTTCAGCAGCCAGGTCCAAGCAGAGGAAGAAAGTAATATAATCTCACGAGTTTATATAATCTAAGGCACACGGGCCAAGGTAGGTACATATTAACATGAAGGGGTTGTACAATAGGCATACACATAATAGGAGGGGGATGAGCTAGGGGTATACACACAATAGTAAGGGGAGGTACTAGGGGCATACATGTGACAGGAAGGTACATAAATAACAAGATGGGCAAATTCTAGAGACAAGATGGCAACCTAACCTTGGTTATCTCTCTGAGTTCACTAGCTGGCTTGACCTTAAGTGTCTTTGAGTTCTTTTCCAGGTAAACAATTGATGATCCTTATCAGAAGGAGTGGGCCCTACTTATGGTGGAACAGACAACAGGGTCTGAATGTTTTAGGCAGATAGCCTTTAAGTATTTGACCTTCAACCATATATAGTAGCAACCATGGGCTTGCGAGTAGCACCTTAAAATTGGCATTATTATGGAGGACATTGTGGGAATAACTTTTACTTAGGAGAATACGAGTGGGAAACATCTCTAACCCAAGAACAAGATGATTTCCTCCTCGGAGCCTCTGCCTCCCAGACTCCTTAACACATGAATATTGAGAGTTTGCCCACATAAACTCTCGTCCAAGTTCTGTTTCCTTCACACAAAAGCTCTTTATGCAAACAGATGAGATATTAATGCCCTTTTCTCTTCATATATGAGTTTAACAGCAAAGGAGGGATGGTAAAAAACAATCACAACAATATAAAAACAGAACTATTGTTAAAGAGCCTATTACATCTCATAATGACCCAAGAGGCAGAGAAGAAGAGTAGACCATTTGTTTATGTTTCTAAGACGCTGTATCTTTGTGGAAGAAGACAGCCTCATTTTTCTCCTACTGAGTGGCCGGTAGGTTTGAACAGCCAGCCGTGCAAGGAGCGTCTCAAGGTCTAAAGCACAGTTCCAACAGGGCTCCTTATAAACAACCTTAGGGATGGGGGAGAAAGGTTCACCATTACTGAGAGTCTCAAACAGTCTAAACCTTTACTCTGGGTTGAGATCTTTTGAGGTGTTATTTTAAAAGCGAAGGCAAGCAATTATAGTTTCTTATTTACCTTGATTTCCTGAGTCTATGTAAACTTTTGTTTCCCTTGGGCAATTATTCACCCCTGCGATCTCAATGTTATTGTCCTTATGCTGGCCCTGATTAGATGTCATTCTTTCTTTGCAACAGCTCCAAAAACAGTATAATCCATTGATTATGAATTACTCATTAAAACCATAAGTTTTGAGCCCAGTAAATGAGGCTCAATCTTCTTTTGCTTATATCTTTGTGTAAATGATTTTTTTAATCATTTTATTAGGGGCTCATACAACTCTTATCACAATCCAGACACACATCAATTGTGTAAAGCGCATTTGTACATTATTTGCCCTCATCATTCTCAAAACGTTTCCTCTCCACTTAAGCCCCCGGCATCAGGTCCTCATTTTTCCTCTCCCTCCCCGCTCCCCCTTCCCTCATGAGCCCTTGATAATTTATAAATTGTTATTTTGTCATATCTTGCCCTGTCCAACGTCTCCCTTCACCCACTTTTTGGTTGTCCATCCCCCAGGGAGGAGGTCACATATAGTTCCTTGTAATCGGTTCCCTCTTTCTTACCCACTCTCCCTCTACCCTCTCTGTATCGCCACTCACACCACTGGTCCTGTAGGGCTCATCCGCCCTGAATTCCCTGTATTTCCAGTTCCTATCTGTACCAATGTACATCCTCTGGTGTAGCCAGACTTGCAAGGTAGAATTCGTGTCATGATAGTGGGAGAGGGGAGGAAACATTTAGAAACTAGAGGAAAGTTGTATTTTTCATCGTTGTTACATCGCATCCTGACTGGCTCATCTCCTCCCCAAGACCCCTCTGCAAGGGGATCTCCAGTGGCCTACTAATGGGCTTTGGGTCTCCATTCCACACTCCCTCCATCATTCACTATGGTATGATTATTTGTTCTGATGATGCATTATGCCTGGAACACAGTATTTTGTTTACTTTTGGTTTTCACATGTTTGTGCCCGGTGAGTGCCCGAACACTGATATTTGTCCTCAAATACACTGGCAATGTAATGTTAGCAGTCTACTAGGTATCAACTCCTCTTGTGATTCTCTTAATGAAACTCCACTCTTATTCACAGGAATTAAGCAAGTGAATACTATAGTATTAAAGTAAGAAGTAGGAAATCATAAATCTTCTGTAATTGTAGGTATATCATTCTATATGAATTTATTTACTAACAGCTTGTGGGAGAAATTTAGTCTACTCTATATAGTCTGATACTGCTTCCAAAGTTTCTGGTAATGTTTTATATCTAGACATGATAAAATAAAAATGCACTCTGATTCATGGTATTGTACATTGAAAATATGCTCTGCTGACTGGAGAATCTGAATATATTTGAATGTTTTACACATTAAGCTTTTAAGTACCACTCCCAGTCATCTATGTGTGTCTATGTTGCTTGACTGTTCAATTCTGTAAGTAAAAATAACCTTTTTAACCTGGATAAAGATTTTGAGTCTTGCAGACTTCACTATAATCTGGCTTCTTTACAAACAACAACAAAACTAGACTGAAACAAAGTTGCCTTTGACGTTTCCATTTGGGGCTATTGCTTATTCCCATTTGTAGTTTACCTTAACTAGGCATGTGAAAGCTTTTGTTTTTAACCAATGTTCTTGCCCAAGGAGATTCCAACTCTTCTAGATATCTGTAGTATGCTAATTTCCACATTATGTCACCCTTGGCTAAATAAAATATTACTAGATGTTTTGAAGCCCTGAACTGATATTTAATAGTTATATTCCTAGTTTGACAATATATTAATTCTGTATAATTAAAATAAGCCAGAGACAAACTCATAGCCATTCAGGCCATTTCAACTCAGAGACAACACAGGACAAAGTAGAAATGCCTCATAAGTTTTCCAAGACAGTAAATCTCTAACGGCAGCCACTTGCCACATTTTTCTCTTGTGGAGTGACCGGTGGGTTTGAATTGAACCGCCCACCACACTTTTGGTTATTAGTCTGGTGCTAACCTTTGCTCTTGAGTCATTTCCAACTCACAGATTTATAGCGCAAGCTCCAAATCTATTGTTGATCCTCCACATAAATTTTGCTTCCTTTGAAATATTTCTGAATATTTGACCAGCAATGTAAATAGTCTTCCCTTCAGACAGAGTGATTTATGAAGTGGATTACTATCACTCCTCTAGCCAATCTAGAGAGGGGCAGCCTAACCCTTAAGGATTTGTCTTCACCTGACGTGGACAAAAATTGGGGTGCTAGGGTTGCATGGTGTGGTCATAAGTTCTTTCAGAAGAATTAAAATGAGACTAGACACAAGGAGTAGAAGATTTAAGATGTCCCAAAGGTTCAACTCTTCCAAGATGCTACTCTACTCCATTCCCCTTCTACTCCTTCCTTGAGTATATTCCCTTATATCCAAGGTCCTGCAATTTGCTGCAACATCTCACAGAAGTTCACAAACCTTTAGGTAACTGTCTCATATGTTGCTGGGTGATGTTCAGTCCCTAATGCCAAAGGTTAGACATGGGAGGGCCAAATACAGGGTCCCAAACCACAAGCCAAAAATTCCCCAAAGTTCAGTCGGTATTCTTGATTCTACCAAAGCTCAGTCAGGGAATAGCGGTCTGGCTTTACAGGTGGTTTTCATAAGAACTGGACAGTGGAATCAGCACACATAATCCATCCCAGGAAAACAAAGATACTTTCTGAATTCACACCCTTTGGAAAAGTAGTCTTAAAGATTCCCCCGAGGAAGCAAAAGGGCTCCCTTAATCCACATCATCTATGAAGATAACGTCTAAATAACTCTGCAAGGGAAATGGTGTGATGTTATTCACACAGTCGACTAAAGTCAGGTCTCAATTGCCCTCTAATCCTGTCCATTAGTGCAGTAGAGAATGCCTTCCAAGATGGAATGATGCTCACAGGCTTGCTGTTGTTTTGGGTGCTATCTAGTCGGTTCTGCCCAGAGCAACTGTTAGGCCGGGTTGACTAGAGACACACATCCAGTGGCACTTATTTATGTTTAAGGAAGTAATTCTATATCAAGAAAATATCCACTCAAGTCCATGAGTCCTATATTATTTCATAAGTCCCTCACTGGATTCATGGAGTCATATGCAATGACCCAGATGCAGGAATATCACAGGCTGCTGATTGGAAAACTCTGTGGATTCAAGGTCTGTGGACACATGGCAAGGCTCCAGCAGCTCCCGCGGTGGCAGAAAGTAAAAGGCAGAGAGAAAGAGCGACATGGAGGTTCCCAGAGCCCTCTTTATGAAAAGACCAAGCCCACAATGGGGCACCAACAGAGTGTGACCAGTTTAATAAGTTGGATAGACCCCTACACTTGATATTCCAGTTGACATAAAACTATCACAGCTACCTTATGCTCAACAGAACCAAACACTGCCCAGTCCTGCATCCTTCTCACAATTGTTCCTGTGCTTTCAGCCCATTGTTGAAGCCACAATGTTAAACTATCTCCCCAGGGGCCTTCTTCCTTTTCACTGGCCCTTCACTTTACCAAATACCATGTCCTTCTCCAGGGACTGGTCTCTCCTGACAACGTGTCCAAAGTATGTAAGATGAACTCTCACCATATTTGCTTCTAAGGAGCATTCTGACCATATTTACTTTGAGACAGATTGGTTTGTCCTTTTAGCAGTGCATGACACTTTAAATATTCTTCTCCCACATCATCATTCAAATGTGTTGGCTCCTTAGTCTTTTGCATTCAATATTTACATGCATAGGAGGCAATTGAAAATACTGTGACTAGGGTCCGGCACTCCTTAGTCCTCAATTAACATCCCAGCTTTGCAATGCTCTATAGTGGCCTCAAGGAGCAGATTTACCCAGTGCAACATGTCTTTGGATCTCTTGGCTGCTCCTTCCAGGAGCATTGATTATGGAGCCAAGCAGGACAAAAATCCTTGACAACTTCAACCTCAATCTTTTCTCTACTTATCATGAGGTTACCTTGGGTCAAATTGTGAGGATTTGGATCTTCTTTACATTGAGTTACAATCCTTGATCTTCATCCGCAAATTTTCCAAGTCCTCCTTGCTTTCAGCAAACTAGGCTGTCATTTGCATATCAAAAGTTAATAAGCTTTCCCTCAATTCTGGTACCACATTTTTCCTCATATAAGCCACCTTCTCTGATGATTTGCTTACCAGACAGATGGAATAATTATGTTGAAGGTATACACTCCTGTCGCTCATGTTTCCTGATTTTAAAGAGGCATAAAGTGCAGAATTATAATACTTCATATAAAATATTATGGCTAGAATATTTGTCTACCACTCACATGATCATGAGTCATATCATGACTGTCCTGGTTGGACGGCCAAGAATCAATTTCACAAGTTCTTCTGTCTAGCATAATGTATGTTTACTAGTCATAGTTCCATTCCTACTTCTGTAGCCCTGTCTGCAAATTGAAGTATTGATCTGCTGCCGATCATGTTATTGTGACAATTTCCCTCGTGCTCCATGACCCATATACGGGGCTGAGTTTCTGTCGATCTTTGGATAGATTCATAACCTCCTTCTGATGATTTTCTTCATCCACGTGATGTTTTCTCTTCATCCTATTTAAGACAAAATAAGTGTTCTCTCTAAATTATATTTGAGATTTTTTACCTTTTCCCCTCCCCTAAAACACTGTAAATGTGTACAGAAGCAGACTGCCACATTTTTCTCCAGTGGAACAACTACCTTCTGGTTAGGAACTAAGCACTTAGCCACTAAAATCCATGCTAGTGTTAGTCTGAGTGCTCCTTTGAATCTGTTCAGTATCATAGCAATATGCAAGTCTCCACTGGCCAACTAGCTATGGCTGCACATAATTTGGGTATCTGATTCAAAAGCAAACTTAGTAGCTTTTAGACTATGTGTCACATTGGCAGTTACAACTGGAAATTACATTCACACACCTTAATCATTCAGAGCATCATTCCATTTCTGATTTTTGGACTGTACTTACAGAGTCAAATCACTTAAACAGGCAACAGACAGGTGTTGTTTTAGTAGCTGTCACATTGATTCTTACGCACGGTACCCACATACAGCCAAAGGTGAACTGCTCAATAGACTTGGAAAAAATCCTGTGTTCCAGAGAGCCACTGGATGGATTCAAACTGCCATAAACAATGCTTAAAAGAAAACACCAAATAAAGAAAAAGAAATTTAGTGCTTAAAAATAAGACTAAGAATTCTGAATATTCTGGTTTTTGTATTTTGAGAGCTCAAATTAGCAATTTTTTCTTTTTTTT
>NW_022111373.1:133418636-133420230 GCF_000313985.2 Echinops telfairi
TTTGCTCTTGAGTAATTTCTGGGGTTCAAGTCCCCAAAGATGGTTCTTAAGTAGGACATCAAACTTATAAGAACATCCTTTGTATACTGCATTGTTACACTACCGGCTTTGTGTGTGTGTGTATGTGTGTGGATAGGTTTAAATATTTTCTCAAAGTGATATATCAGTTCTCATCATTTCATGTTATATATATTGTTTTGTTTTGTTTTCCTTTTCTTTTGGGTTCTGTTACATAATATTCTCCCATTTTATCTGTAACCAACTATTTTGACCCTGGTCAGAACAGTGAGTAGTGGTAGCTGTGTTGTCTCTAAATGTTATATAAAATTGATACTCTTTTTTTAAATTATTTCTCTGGGTTCTAATATCTTTTGAAGTGACTATAAAGAACTCAAAAACAAAGTTTATGAATATATAATTTATTAATAATTTATTAATTAGTTTTAATACCAGTTAGAAATGTTCAGGGTAGTAGTTTAGAAGGATATTGTTTTGGTCTGGGTTGACTACAGAAATGAATTCATAGACACTCACATGTATATAAAAAAGAGCTTTATATAAAGACCTATTGTGTATTAAGAAAACATCCCAGCACAGTCCAGATCAAGTCCATAAGTCCGATATTAGCCCATGTGTGTGATACCAGTCTATAAATTCCTCTTCAGACTCACAGAACACATGCAGTGATGCCAAGTGCAGGAAGATCACTGGCCAGTAGGTGGAAAGTCTTGTGAATCCAGTGACAGTGGAAGCATCTCAGTGCTGGCTTGGGTCTCCATGTGGCTCTTCCAGCTCCAGGGCTCTTGTTCCATCAGTGTAGCTCCATGTGGCTAGTTAACAGGAATGTCTTTCAGGGAGAGTGTGTGTCCCACCTCCAGGGAGAAAGACAGGAGTCCCCAGAATCCTCAGGAGAAGCCATGCCCACACAGAGGCACCATTGGCTATGACCTGATTGACTGGCTCCACCCCTTCACTCAAGTTGACAGGAGATTATGGAACCGCCACAGATACGTCACAAAATTCTTTCAGGTCTGCTAATAAATGCTCCAAGGTGTATAGTATACCACTCCACTGAAATCCTCTACCCAAAGACATTCACTCAAGCTCTGTGAGTCAGCAAATCCAGCTACCTTAAGTTCCTAGAACCACCCCACTCCAGTAAGCCTCAACCCAAAGGTATTCAGCTTCACTTCCATGGGTTAGAAAGCCCAGCTTCCCCAATTAAGTGGCCAATTAAGAGTTGCTGTACTCCACAAGGAAGTCTCCTGCACGAAACCACTCAGCTTTATTTCTTGGTGGCTTGGGAAGTCCACCACTCTGTTCCACATTCTGGCTCTTGGTTTTCCTGCTGATCCTCAGATGTGATAGCCATCTTCTGAATCCAGCAGGTACTGCCCTGGGATCTCAGGTCCAGAGAATACGTTTCACAAAGGGATTTTTCTGGTAATAAGATCCCTCCTCCTGCTTCTCAGAGGACCCATTTTCTATGAAGCAGGATGGCACTCCAGGGAATCCTATTCGTAGTCACTTATAGGTGAATATTATCGGTATCTTCCCTTACCTTCTTACCAGTCATATTGCAGGGAAAGGTCAT
>NW_022111373.1:133421110-133422083 GCF_000313985.2 Echinops telfairi
ACTTACCTAAACCATTTTATTTATAAAACTTTCTTTCTTTTTAGACACATGTAAACCTTAGTTTTCTTCTCTAGAAATGCAGTCTCACATATCACTATTAAAAGATTTGGGGGGTTATGGCTGGGGAATATTCATAGCTGTGTCTTCAATGGGCATATGTACCAGTATCCACATATCACAAGGCTGCATTGCTGCACTCATACATAGTTACAAGATGAAAAGAAACCACTGAAAACATCTTTTAATAATCAGGGTGTGGAATGCATGCAGTATGAGATTGGGAAAACTGGAAATCATAACAAATTAAATAGAACACATAAAGGTCAATATCGTAGGCACTGCAGTTCTCACTGTCAGGTGTCTTCAAGTTGGTCCTGAATCTTAGTGACTCTGTGTACAACAGAACAAAACACAGCCTAATTCTGTGCCATCTTATCAATTGTTATTTTCGAACCCCTTGTTGCAGCCACAGTGCCAAGCCATCTCCTTGATGAGTCTAGCCATTAGTGAGCTGAATTGGACAGGTACTGACCACTTTAGGTCCGATAGTTGTATGGTGTACTATGTTAAAAATGCCAAATTCTAGAGGAATGCCTTCCAATTCACTGTCAAAAAGAACATTTCAAAAGCTTTGATGAAGTACAGTTTTGTCTGTGAAAGCATAATGTCTATATACATACAATGAAATCCAGTTAATACAACTACTATCAGTTTACACACGAACCACCATGAAGAAATTGAAGAATTCTACAACTTCTTTAGTCTAAAATTGATCAACTATGCTAAATGCATTGATAATTTCAGAATATTGGAATGTAAAAGTTAAAAAACCAACTGGAAGCTAGAAAACATGACCTCAAAGAATCAAAACTAGAAATCACACGATGGACTTCTATAAGATAAACCATTTATTTCCATTAACTTCTTCAGCAATACAAAAGGTGAGCATACACATGGACATCTTCAGATGAAA
>NW_022111373.1:133424121-133426699 GCF_000313985.2 Echinops telfairi
CTCTTTTCCATTGGTGTGAATATCTGTCATTATACCAGTACCACACTGTTTTGACTACTGTAGCCATATAATACGTGCTAAAGTCAGGTAGAGCAAGCCCTCCCACTTTGCCCTTCTTCAGGAATTCTCTGCTAATTCTGGCCTACTTCCCCCTCCATATGAAGTTAGTAATCAGCTTTTACAATTCTTTGAAGAAGGATGGTGGTACTTGTATCGGGATAGCATTGAACTTATATAATATCTTGGGCAGAATTGACATCTTTACTATATTCAGTCTGCCAATCCACGAGCATGGATATTCTTCCATTTGTTGAGGTCGCTCTTGGTTTCTTGCAGTAGTGTTTTATAATTTTCCTCATACAAATCTATGGTTTTCTTAAACAGGTATATCCCTAGGTGTTTCAATTAGTGCTTGGATATTGTAAAGGGTACTACCTTTTTAATCATCTCTTCTGTGATCTTTTCTGATGTGTAGAGCGGTCCAATAGACTTCTAGTTGTTTATCTTGTATCCTGCGAGTCTGCCATATTCCTCTATTGCTTCCAACACTCCACTTGTAGCGTTTAGGGGATCTTTGATGTATAGATTTATATCATCTGTGAATAATGATAATTTCACCTCTTCCTTCCCCAGATGGATACATTTAATATAGTTTTTTGGTCTTATGTTGCTAGCTAGGACCTCCAGTATGATCTTAAATTGGAGTGGGGACAACGGGCATCCTTGTCTGGTCCCCTTTTTTCATTTTTTTCTCCATTAACTACCACATTGGCTGTTTGTTTTCATATATAGCTTTTATAATATTGAGGAATTTTCCTTCTATTCCTATGTTCTTGAGTGTCTTAAACAGGAATGCATGCTGACATTGTTGAAAACTTTTTCCGCATCTATCGATCTTATCATGTAATTTTTACCATTTTTCTTGCCAATGTGGTGAATAATACTGATGGGCTTTCATATGTTGAACCATCCCTGCATCACTGGTATGAATCCCACTTGGTAGCAGTGAATTATTTTTTAAATATGCTTTTGTATTCTATTGGCCAGTATTCTATTAAGGATTTTTGCATCAATGTTCATTAGGGACATTGGTCTGTAGTTCTCAATTCTTGTGGCATCTTTGCCTGCTTTAGGTATCAGAGTTATACTAGCTTCATAGAAAGAGTTTTGGAGTTTTCCATCTTTTTCTATGTTCTGTAAGAGTTTGTGCAGGATTGGTGTCAGTCCTTCCCTGAATGCTTTGTAGAATTCTGTGATGCCATCTGGCCCAAGGGATTTTTTTGTTGGTAATCTTTGATAAACTTGTCTATTTCTTCCATTGCTATGGGTCTGCTGAGGTTCTTGACATCCATCTGGGATAGTCTAGGGAGGGATTGTGTTTCCAAATATTTGTCCATGTGTTCCAAATTGTTGAATTCATTAGAGTATAGGCCTACATAGTACTGTGTAATTATCATTTTTATTTCATTAGCGTCCGTTGTAATGTCCCCTGTTTCATCCCTCATCCTTGTAATTATCATTTGTTCCTTCCTTTCTTAGGTTAGGTTTGCCAGTGTTTGATCAATTCTGTTAATTCTTTCAAAAACCAACTTTTAGCTGCATTAATTTTTTCCATAGTTTCCTTCTTGTCCCTTTCCTTTATCTCAGCTGATTTTTATTATATCTATCCTCTTGCTATTAGTAGGGTTGTTCTAATGACTCTGCTCTAATTGGTATAAGCTTTGTGCCAGCATATCATCCATGAGTCTATCTTCTTTTTTCATGTGTGCACTTATTGCTCTCAGCTTCCTCTGATAAATGCCT
Organism: Echinops telfairi; assembly: GCF_000313985.2. NCBI lineage: Eukaryota > Metazoa > Chordata > Mammalia > Afrosoricida > Tenrecidae > Echinops > Echinops telfairi. The sequence goes on from NW_022111373.1 coordinate 133,425,925, forward strand.
TTGCTGTATCTCAAAGGTGTTAGTATGTCGTCTTATCATTCTCATTGGTTTCTAGAAACTTCCTGATTTCATCTCTGATCTGGGTCAATACCCACTCATTTTGCAATAGAGAATTATTCATCCTCCAATTATTTATCCTTGTTTTCTTCACCATCCTTCTGTCAATTTCCAGCCTTATGGCACAATGATCAGAGAGAGACGTCTGTATAATCTCTATGTGCTTGAATTTACTCAAGTTTGACTTATGTCCCAGCATGTGGTTTATTTTTCAAATATGTGCCATGTGCGCTTGAAAATAATGTGAATTATTTTCCCTGTTGGTGGAAAGCTCTGAAAATATCTATCAAGTCAAGTCGTCCAATTGTGCTGTTTAGATCTGTAGACTCCTTGTTGAGTTTCTTTTCCAATGATCTGTATTTTTCAGAGAGTGGTGTATTAAAGTCACCAACTATCATTTTGAGCCTGCGGTTTCTATTTTCATTTTTTGGAGTGTTTGATTTGCAAATAGTGCAGGTCTCTTGTTAGGCGCATATATATTTATTATGCCCACTGGTTCTTGGTATACGGTTCCCTTGAGCATTATATAATGCCCCTCCTTGTCTCTTGTCATGCCTGCATCTTGAGTTCAATTTTGACAGATATTAAGATTGCTCCCCCTGCTTTTTTTGCATTGCCATTTGCTTGGTATGCTTTTCTCCAACCTTTAATTTTCAACCTGTTTCTGTCTGCAAGCTTGAGATGTGTCTCTTGTAGGCAGCAGATTGATGGGTTATGT
>NW_022111373.1:133428350-133429586 GCF_000313985.2 Echinops telfairi
TCTGGAGGCATCTTACAGAATCGAAGAGCACCGGGCTCACTCTTGCGGTACTTGTATGAGTGCTTCTATGAACTACCTGCCGGTAGTTGTACTGAGGTGTCAGACTATTGCTATATCTTCCTGTGGTTTCACTCTTACCCTAGCCTTCTAGTATTCCGTTATTTTGAATGAGAGTTGGATAGTCCTCTCATGTGATGCTGGTCAGGTTGTTTTGGGCCCATTAGTGTGTCTCTTCACTGGATGAACTCTAAGTAGTCCTCACAGTGCTTGGAGCACCTCAGGTGGCATGTCGTGTTTCCTTCTGAAACTAGTGCCGAGGACAGTGTGTTGGTATACCCTCCTTGATGTAGAGCTCTGTAGCTGGCAGGGGTAATTACCTTAGGCAGAGAGATTGCCTTTGAGGTTGGGTTGATTTGTCCAAAATAGCCTGGAGCCACACCAGTGGTCAGTAGGAGTTTCCTCCTTTCATGTTTAGGCCCTCAGATTTTAGGCTGGAGATCCCTTGACTGTTTGAAGGGAGAATCCCCTGCTTCTTGGTGTATAGAAGAGGACCAGTGTGATTTCCCCAGCTGCATGAAAAGCCAACATATGCGGGTGTGAGCTCTCCCAGTTGGGCCTTCAGTGTTGCCTTAGGTGGAGAGGAGTAACCTGGAGGCTGCTAGTGGCTTGTGAAAGGAAAGAGCGTGAAAGAAGAAGAAAGAGGGAGAATGGACTCTTGTATATAAACCTCTTTCTTACACACACACACACATAAAAAAGAGAGAGACAAAGAAGAAAACATAGACTGGAGCAACAATGCCAAGCAAACTAACACCCACTCACACACACACACAATTAAAATGCACAGACTAAACAAAAGTGAAAACAGTAAAAAGAAAAGAAAAAGAAAACAACAAACAAGGAGAACTGAATCTGCTGAGACTGTGGCAGGAGAGAAGAGCTGGAAGAAGAGGAGAAATGAAAAAGTGAAAGAAGAACAAAAAAAAGAAAGATAAAGAAGGAAAAGAAAGTGAAGGAGAGAAAATTAAAAAAATAGATAAAGACATGGCTGAACCCCGTGTCATGATGTGTGTAGTACTGTTTCATGCTGTGTGCAGCACTGTTGTAGGGTGCAGGCTGTAGCTATCCCCACTGGGTAGGTAGAGTTGCCCTAGCAGAGGGTAGGGATATGGAAACCAGCAGTGGCATGTGGAAGAAAAGAGAGGTAGAAAAGACAATCATAAAAGCAGAAAGAGA
>NW_022111373.1:133430410-133438532 GCF_000313985.2 Echinops telfairi
GGTGTTCCCACTGCCCCGTGTAGGGCCACAGGACAGGCAGGACTTCCCTAGCTGCGTGTAGAATCACTGAGTGGAAGATGGGCTTATTGTCCTATTTAGACTGTTGGTGCCCTAGTAGATTAGAGGATTTTGTTTTTTATTTTCCTCTCCCTGGCCAGCTAGAATAGAATCAAATTAAATTGTCTCCCTCACTCTGGCCTCCAGCTCTGTGCTGTTAGAAGCTTAGACTTGCTTCTGTGGGTGTTTGCTTTGCAAAATGCCTCCAGGTCATGTAGCTAAATTCTGGCATTCCTTAGCATGGGCTTCTTCTTATGTTGATTTATGTTAAGGGCCCCCATCTATGTGTTCCTTGGAGCTAAGCAACAAGTCTGGGGTTTGAGTTTTTACCAATAATATATATTTCACTCTTTTTTATATTATGCTTGTGAGGTGCTCTGATTTGGGAGTTGTTATGATGACCCCCAGAGAGGGAGATCCAGTTTATCAGGGGGGTTGTTTCCTTCTTGGTCAATTTGAACTGAATTTGCCACCTGGACTCTGACTATCCACTTATTTTCTCCCACATTGTGATCTGCCCCAGGGAAAATTTTGCTTTTTCTTCCACTCTAAAATATGGCTGCCTGCCACCCCGGCTCCATAGGCTATGAGCTCAAGGCAGCCAACTGCATGGAGAGCTCTGTTGTGGGGTTGTCCCCATGTCTTAGTTTATGTTCCATCTAGGGTGTCATCCTGGAGAAACCACTACTCCCAGGGAAAGGGCAGCAGGAACTTTTCAGCTGGTGGCCGTGAGCCTGGTTTGCTGAACCTAAAGCAATTTAGAGCATTCTTGGTTTGCTTTGTGAGTGGAAATAACACACAAAAAAAGTGGTTCAGGAGATCCCCTAGTACCCTAATTCTAATTTCAGGACTCCCAGTTTCCTTCACCTTACCTCCCAATTTTCTGGTCTTAACTAGTTGCATTTTCCTCCAGCAATAAACTTAAAGAAGAACAACAACCCAAAAAACATAGATCCAAGAATGGGTGCTGGGCTTACACTAAATCCTAGCTCTAACTTAAGAATAATTAGTTTTTACCTCATGGCCTTGCTCATTATTCACCCTCAGGAAGGGAACACAGAGGAGAAGGGAGCTATAGCTAAATGTGGTGAGGAAATTAAAAGGTGCCCAGCTATTAGATAAAATAACATTTGGGATCTTAAAGGCTTGTCTACAAACAAGCAGCCATCTAAGTGAGATGTCAACTAAGTCCACATGGGAAAAATACATTAGTATCAGTCAGCGAATTGTGAAGCATATCATTTGAAATTAAATCAGGGATTAGTAGCAGAGCATAAAGTGTGAGAATCTGGTTTGCATAAGGCTATGGATGATGGTGGGAGCCCCAAGATTCAATTGTGAAACTACATAGGATATAAATCTCTGATGAACTCCCTCTATCCACACTTGAGGGATAGGAGGAAAGTGGTTACTAAACAGAGTGCATTAGAGAGTTGAATATAGAAGAAAAAAAGGCATAAATTGAACTTGAACAGTTAAAACTTTGTCAGCAGATGTCCCCTATGATCCATGGTGGACCTGATCTGGTTTCCAAAATTTTCTGTATTTTTGGCTTGTATTGTTTCATTTGGGTTTGTTTGTTTGTTTTTGCGTGTATGTGCATATTAGGGTATATCGAAGAGGTGTTGGGTCATTTGGAGGTCACCCTTTTGAAGTAGTGATAGATGTTTTCAGTAGATGAAACCCAGGATTGATGAACCTAAGATGGCAGCAAGTAGAATAAGGGTCTCAGGAGGAAGGGAGTGCAGTGGTGATGGCAGGGTGAAGGGGAGATGATGTCAAGAAGTCTATGTAGAAAAGGAATATTTGGAAACTGATTGTGGTAGCAAGTGTATAATTCTGCTTGATGAGATTGAACTATGGAATGATACGTTTCATGTTTTAATTCACAATTACTAATAGTTTATTTTCAAAAGTATAAATTATTTGTAAATTTTTATAGAAGCAGATACCCTCATCTTTTTCCTGAGGAACAATCTGTGACTTCAAACTATTGAGCTTGTAATTAGCCACCCAATGATTACCCGACAGCACCACTAGGTTGGAACATTCCAGTAGCAATGTTATGAAAACTTCTTACACATAACCAAATACTATGAGAGAACGAGTCATTGAGCTTTTTGGGGATCGGGAACATGGTCTTGATATTCATATAGGTCATTTGGCATGAGGTAAAGCAGAAAGACAATGGCCTTTGTGTTAGTCTGGGTAGACTAGAGAAACAAATTCATAAACACTCATATATGTATAAGAGAGAACTTTTTATCAAAGAGCAATTGTACATTAAGAAAACATCCCAGCCCAATCCAGGTCAAGTCCATAAGTACAATATTAGCCCATGTGTCTGATATTAGTCCATAATTTCTTATTCGACTCACACAACATATGCAATGACACTGAATACAGGAGATCACAGGACAGTGGGTGGAAGGTCTTGTGGATCCAATGGTGGTAGAAGCATCTCAGTGGTGGCAGGGATTTTCAGGTGGCTCTTCCAGCTCCCAGGGCTCATGTTGCATCAGCATAGCTCTATCAGGCTCTTCATCAGTAATGTCTTGCAGGGAGTGACCTTGTGTCCCGCCCCCAGTGAACTATTTATCTCCTTAGCACCACCAAACGAGGTCATCAAGCTGTGACCTGATTGACAGGCTAAACTCCACCCCTTCACTCTTAAGTCTCAAATTGACACCAGATTACATAACTACCACAGCCTGCGGTGTATGTAATATTGGATATAGTATAGACTGGTGTGTTACAAGTTCTTTAGTAACCATCTGTGATTCAACAATTGATCTCTCCTCATGCAGATGAATAAAGAATAAAGGAAATTGATGATTCATGGGCACAATTAGACTGACTAACAGATCAGGTGATCATCAGTTTTCATGCAGAGGAAATAAGAGATACCTGTCTGCTATTATCTTCTGCTCTTAGAGAGATCATATTAGAAAGTTCTGGATAGAAGACGATAAAAATGTAGATTTAAAAACTCAACATCACCTGTACCACTGGTCCAAAAGAGATAGGTGGAGCCTCTGAGACTATGGTCCTTAGTCGTCCTCCAGCTCTGAAAGTGAACACTTTGCAATGGTTCAATTTGCAGTAGAAAATATTAGATGTATAAGACAAATAGCAATAGGTAACTGTGCGCCTTAGAGTAATCAACTATTAGAGATAAAAAATAGCATTTATCTAAGGATGAAGTTCAGAAGGGTTAAGAAAGAAGCAGAAAGGAAACCAGGAAGCACAGGTAGAAGATGGGATAAGTAATGTTCTATTGTAGGGATTGAAATCAATGTCATGAAATTGTTTACAGATTCTTGAATGGGACACTAATCTGCTTCATAATACTTCACCCAATTCATGGAAAAGATTTAAAATAATTAAATGATTAAAAAGCAAAAATATCCCTTTGAGTCTTAAGGTGTATTTGACCTTGACATAAGAAGAATCTATGCCATTTTAATTGTAGTGTTGGCAAAGAATACTAAATATGCTATTGATTTCCAAAAGAATGAGCAGTTCTATATTGAAAGCACAGCCAGAATCCTCTTTAAGAAGCGAGGTGACAAGACTTCACCTCACCTACTTTGAACATGTCACCTGCAAAGACCAGTCCTTAGAGGTTATCATGCTTGTTATAGCAGAGGATCAGGAGAAAAAAGAATATGACCCTCAATATAAAGGATTAACACTGGCTGCAAAGTAGATTTTAAAGTGTGTATGATCATAAGAATGGCACAGGATCAAGTCGTGTCTGTGGTTACATGAGTCACTATGAGTCAGAACTGATGGGTTAGTGCCTAACAATGATAAAATATTACATATTTGTACTGATTTGAGTTTTTTAAATTAGTATCACGTATATGCTTAGTTTTATGATGATTTTACTTATATGTGTAATATTTGAACATGTTTATCTCTACAAGATTATTCTAAATTTGTTGAATTGTCTCATTTCTCTTTTTAATATCTTGATGTAATAACAACCACAAACCAAACTCACTGCCATCGAGCCAATGCTGACTCCTAGAGACTCTACAGAACAGGATAGAATTGTCCTGTGGGTTTCCTAGACTGTAACCCCTCAAGGGAGTAGAAAACACCATCTTTCTCCTGCAGAGCCTCTGGTGGTTTTGAACTGTGGATCTTGCAGATCGCAGCCCAACATATAGGCCTTTTTTTACCAGGCCTGCCAAAATATTTAATATCACTAAAATCCAAATCTATTGACAGTTCTTTCCTTATTAAAAGCATATTTGTTGAATAAATTCTTTTCTATATATAGTGAGGGTGCAGTACAATAAATATTGAAATTTTTTATATTATAAAATAATAGTAAATTATCAGTAGTACATACGCGATAAATTAATTCGACATGTACACATGTATATATGAATATGTTAAAGAGGCATGGTGGAACAGTATTTAAATACTCTGCTATTAGCTTGAATAATCAGCAGTTTGAACCCATCAGCTACTCCTAGGAAGACAAATGTAGCAATGTGATTCTGTAACAACTGCAGCCGTGAAAACCCTGTTGGGGTCTCATTCAATCACTCAATCTTTTGAGTGAATATAAGTTGGAAGCAACTCATCATCAACAGGTTCACCTATCCTATACATGGACGAGAACAAAAGCCTTTCAAAGCCTTTGATTTATGAAATGCTGAATTTAGTAGGAAAGGCATATAAGATAACTCCACAGTACAATAGAATATTATAAGTTTACCCAAATCACAAATAAAAATGATCAGAAAATATGTTTTCCAGGAGGAGATAACTAGGTTAGTTTCAAAGTTCATTATGATGAACACTTTAACATTTGAAACAGTGATATTACCAAAAGAATTGTTGTCAGTATAAATGATTGGAGGTGAGACTGATTGCTCTCTCACTGGAATTTTGGGTGAATTGCAGTGAGATTTAAGGTGGGTGGTGAAAGCCGAAAGGAAAGCAGGAAGCATCCATGAGGAGTATGATATGTGATGGTGCAGTGCGTGGACTGTACTCAGGAACTCGGGGGACTGTGAAGCAGAGTAACTTCGTTCAATTGAGAAGTTTTACTTTTTCTGTTTTTCTGTTTCTCAAAGAATTTTTCAATCTTATCTCATCCTCTTTAATGGGCAGAGAAAAGCAATGCCTCCAATCTCAGAAGGCTTTCCATTTCTGGAATCTATTTTCTTCAATTTTGGTTAAAAAAAAAAAGCCACTTCTTGCCCGTGTTCATCTTATCTTGTAATAACCAATAATAATCACTACACATTCTTGTATTCAGGTTTTTCTGAAATCACTTCATTTCTATCTAGATGTTTCACTGCTATAGGTTTTCTTTCAACTTTCTATCATAAATCTCTAACTTTTCAGACTCCAGTTTCAGGTGTTTCATTCTCGATTTCCCAAACTGCTATGCCAGACATTTAATATTTGGGGTTATGGATGAGCCCAGTGTAATGTCAAAAAACATTTGAACAGCAAGGAATACAGAAAAAAGTAAAGGAAAAGGAAAACCTGATGTAATTCTTTCCTGGGAATAAATTCCCTGGGACACAAATTGGACTTTCTACTCTCATCACCAGTTAGTTTTTGGAATCCACAGGGGGGTTCTACCCTGCTCGATAGGGTTGCCATGAACCAGAATTGACTCCATGGCACCAGGTTTGGTTTTGGTTTGCCACCAATCATCCCACAGTAGACAATTTAAAACCACTTCTCATCAAATGTTGAATGAAACTCTCATGCAAATCCACCTCAAAAGATCACCATTTTCTGTATTTGCTAGCAAATATATAATAACAGATATATTTTAAATTATGGTTTTGTTAGGAGATTGAAAATAGTACTTTTCTACTGTCTTCAAAATATATCTTTTCAGTTCTTCACATGAGCAGCTGTAGTGTATGTAACAATTGCCTGATTTTGAACTGTCCTTATGACTTACTCTGATCAACGTAATATGAATTAAGTTGCTTACAGTATGCCATAAGTGATGCTGGGACACATGACTTCTTGCATGCTGCTTTATCGACTTTACCCCTTTCTTTCAACTTGAGATCAGGCCCAGACTTGTTAGGTGCCATCAAGTCACCTCCAGCACAAAGCAACCTTATGCATAGCAGAATGAAACACTGCACGGTCCTGCATCATCCTCAAAATTGTTCCTGTGCCTGAGCCCACTGATGCAGCCACGGTGTCAATCCATCTCATGATGGCTGGTGAAAATGATGAATTTCCACTGGCCCCCTACTTTACCAAACATGACATCTTGCTCCAGGGACTAGTTTCTTCTGACAATTTGTCTAAATTATGTAAGATGAACTCTTGCTTTCCTTGCCTTTAAGAAGCATTCTGGCCTTACCTGTTCCAATACAGACCGGTTTGTCCTTGTAATAGAACATGGTACTTTGAATATTCTTCTCCAGCACCACAATTCAAATGCACTGATTCCTCTACAGTCTTACTTATTCTATGTGCAACTTTCACTTACATATGAGGCAATGGAGAATACCATGGGTTGGGACTGGTTTACCTTAGTTCTCAAAGTAGCATCCTTGATCTTCAATAGTCTACAGAGGTCTCCTGCAGCAGATTTACCTAATGCAATGCATCTTTTAATGTCTTGACTGCTGCCTCCATGAGTATTGATGGTGAATCCAAATAAGACAAAATACTTGACAACATCAACCCTTTTTTCCAGTTGTAAATATTTTTGTCTTCTTTACATTGAGTTGTAATCCATACCGAAGGATACAATCCTTGATCTTCACCAGCAAGTGCTTCAATTACTCCTCACTTTCAGCAAGAAAGGTTATGTGATCTGTAAATTGCAGCTTGTTAATAATCCTTCCTCCAATCCTCTTCTTCACATAATCCAATTTCTCTAATGATTTGCTCAGCATATGAATTGAACAAGTACAGTGAGAATACACAACTCTGACACACCTTTCCTGAATTTAAATCCTGCAGGATCCCCATTGTTCTGTTCCAACAATTGCCTTTTGATCCATGTACAAGTTCAAAATGAGCACAATGTAGTGATTCCAGAATTCTAATTCTTCTCAAAGTTATCCACAATTTCTAATGGTCTACACAGTTAAATGCATTTGTCTAGTCAATTAAATACAAGTAAACATCTTTCTGGTATGCTCTCCTTTCAGTCACGTTCCAGATGACATCAGCAGCAATATCCCTTGTTCCATGTCTATGTCCACACAAACTATTATTAAAGGCATAAGGAAAAAAATTAAAGCATAATAATTCCAAAGGGCCTTCTCCAAGCAAAGATCAGCTAACTATATAAACAATATTAAATTGTGTTGAGACCAGGAAAACGAGACCAAGAGGAGCAGAACCACTCTGTCCACCTAGACACTACTGAATACAACAAATAAAATAAGAGATTGTATTACATAAATAAAATTCATGATTATAGGGTTAGCTAATTCAGTCAATTGCCCCAATAATAACTTTACTAAGTATGATAACCACCTTTTACATACCATTGGCCACAAAATTGAGCTTAAATATTTTCTCATTCATTCATTCATTCATTTTGGTTAGGTGTCATTGAGTCAACAACAGAACAAAACACCGCTCAGTCTTGTTGTGGGATGACGTCAAGAACAAGGATGTTACCTTGAGGACGAAGGTATGCATGACACAAACCATGGTATTTTCCTTTGTGTTAGATATATCTGAGACCCGGATGTTGAATAAGGAAGGAAAAGTAGGGCCAATGCACTTGTTTTATGGTGCTGGTGAAGAACATTGAAAGTACCACGGACTCCCTAAAGAACAGATTAACTTGTCTTGATAGGAGCACAGTCAGAAGGTTCCTTAGGAGCATGGGTGGTGAGACTTCATCTTACATATTTTGGACATGTGGTCCAGAGAGACCAGTCTCTGGAGAAGAATAATATGCTTGGTAAAAGAGAGGGGCAGTAAAAAAGAGGAAGACATTTGACAAGATGTTTTCACACAGTTTGCGGCATAGATGGGTTCAATCAGAAGAATAGCTGTGAGGATAGCGCAGGACTGGAGATCATCCTTGTTTACATGTGGTGCA
>NW_022111373.1:133438977-133441553 GCF_000313985.2 Echinops telfairi
AAGAAAAATCCTTGAGAACTTCCATCTTTTCTTCATTTACTATGATGTTACCTTGGGACAGTTGTAGTTGTGGGGATTTTTGCTTTCTTTACTTTTCTTTATACTTCATAGTAAAATCTTTGATCTTAATCTTCAAGTTTTTAAAATCTTCATCACTTTCATATTTCACACATACATATATATATAAATGTAAAATTTTTGTACTATTGTAAGAAAATAGTAGTATCTTGTTTAATGTAGATATCATGAAATATTGAACACGATGCAGAGAGTTTGGACAAAAGCAGAAGTAGACCTAATAGACTTTTATGAAGTAAATGTGAATATATATATATTTAATTGGGAGTTAATACATATATCATATCACTCCATAGTTCAATTATGTCAAGCAGCATTCTACAATTGATACCACAATCAGTTTCCAAATATTCTTTTCCTTACTGAACTCCTTGACATTGAATCCTTTTTACTCCCACCATTTTAGTACACCCCCCCCCACCCAAAAAAAAAAACCCAATCCTTATTCTACTTGCTGCCCTTATAGGTTAATCAATTCTAGGTTTCTATTTTGAAAAGCAGAAAAAAATATTACAAACTTGAAGAGAGTGACCCCCCAATGCATAACACATCTGATATAAACCCTAATATGAACAAATAAAAATACAGAAAATGTTGGAAACCAGACCAGGTCCAACGTGCATCAGAGGGGGGACCAACTAACAACGTTTAAACTGTTCAAGTCAGGTTAACTGTTCTGATCTTCTATACTCATCCTCCAGTGCACACTGTTTATTAAACACTTTCCTCCCATGCCTCAATTATGGCTAGAGGGAGATGGCTGGAGGCTTATTTCCTATGTGGTTCCCACATATGTATCTTGGGCTCCCACTGCTATCCACAGCCTTCTGCAAACTGGATTCTCATAATTTAGGTTCTAATAATATGCCTCTTTCAACTTCAGTTTATATGATTTCCAACCCTTCAGTGATGGATGATAGTGTGCTTCTTCCATGTAGACTTAGATCACATCTCACTTAGATGACGGCTGTAAATGTGAAAATTAAAAAATGAAACTATATTCCAAATTTGTAGAGGGGTAGCTTCCCTAGTGATTACTATAATGTTTATAATTCCATAACATAAGGGACAAAATAATCTGTTATCTATTTGTGTTTGAGATACATGGTTAGAGAATTGGATAGTTCAATAAATAAATTTTGAAACAGTTCATCTAGGAGAATGAATGAAATCACTTGGTGTAATTGAGCTCCTTCAGATCTATGACTAGTGTTATTAAAGAACTAGCCTGCTGTATTCAGACTTTATTACAAAAAAAAGGAACAAGGAAAATTATAGTGCATTATCTATATATCGTATATAAATAATATATAGTTAATAGTGTAATTGATTATAATTTTTAAGGTCTAAAATATTTCAGATGGCTATTAGAAGAAGGGACAAAAGCACCAGTGGATTAGAAGATACAGCACATCATTGAGATTGTTGCTTCTAGGTGTCATTGAGTTGGTTCTGAACCACAGTGCCCCTATGCACAGAGCCCCTATGTCTGGCCCTCACCATCCTCACAATTGTTCCTATACTTGATCCCATAGTTCTAGCTACTGTGTCAATCCAGCTCAATGAGGGTCTTCCTTTTTTTCATGGTCCCTCAACGGGATTAAGGTATCCATAAAGGAGATCTTAGTGTCTCAGTGGTAGTTGGGTCACAATGAGTCAGGATCTGTGAGTCAGACTGTGTAGCAGTGTTTGGTTGGTTTTAAATGGTAAACATTACTACAACTGGAGAGAGTCAAGACGATGGCCCTGTAGAATCACCCAACCCGTGCTCCTGCTGTTAGAACAGAAAATGGAAAGGTAAGGAAGCCAATATTAGGAGGTTGGGGGCTAAAAATAGATTCAGTGTACTAGGGTCTGGTTTAAAACTCCTTCTGCAATTTATGCCCATAGAGTGATTCTAGAACTCTCTGAAATGCTCTAAGTTCACCATGTCTGCCCATGGGCTGCACTAATTTCTCACCAGATCCAGCGGGATGGCATCCACCACACCTACCTGCACCCAAGATCTGAGACTTGCAGCATACAGTAATTACTCCAGGCTGCTGTCTAAACATGGTCACAATCCCAGGCTCCTGGAGAGGCTCCAAGACCTAGCCACAAGTCCTCACACCAGAGTTCACTCCTCTGCTATCCACCCCACTCCTGCATTCATGAGCTTTACATCCTCCCTCCCCTGCCAGTAATGGAGTGAACACATCAGCCATCTCTTTTTGCCCATCTCTCAAGCTCTGTGACTGCTGTGGGGGGAGGTCAGATGTGCAGGCATTCCCTCCCCTGAAGGCAATCAGTTGCCAGACTGCTGTCGCATCCCTCCACAGGGGTGGGCCTGCTCCCTGCCTCTGGGGACAATAGACAGGCTCCTGTAGGAGGAGTTCGCAACCTACTGATAATGGTCTCTATCAGTTGGGCCAGGGTCAGGCCAAACCGGCTGTCCCTCTTCCTATTGCTTGTATACCCCTAGACCACCCCCTCATTACTGTGTAACCTATAGTGCAGCC
>NW_022111373.1:133446912-133450348 GCF_000313985.2 Echinops telfairi
GCAATCAGTTGCCAGACTGCTGTCTCATCCCTCCACAGGGGTGGGCCTGCTCCCTGCCTCTGGGGACAATGGACAGGCACCTGTAGGAGGAGTTCGCAACCTACTGATAATGGTCTCTATCAGTTGGGCCAGGGTCAGGCCAAACTGGCTGTCCCTCTTCCTATTGCTTGTATACCCCTAGACCACCCCCTCATTACTGTGTAACCTATAGTGCAGCCCCTCCTGTGACATATGTCTCTACCTGTAATTAGTGGGCTGGCAGGGCCCCAAAAGGTATATAGGTGTGGGTCGGCAATATAGAGCTCTCTGACTCTGAGCTCCTTGCTGCTCGCTGCTCCCTGGTCACTCCCCTCTCCCTTGTTCCCTTGCCCTCCTTCCCTTTCCCCTCTCTCCACGTGGACCATCAAGCTGGGCTGAGGTGAGCAATGCTAACATGTAATATGTCTGACTGTATTATTGTATTATCTCTCATGCTCTCGATGACTTTAATATAATGCTTATATACCTCAACAGTACAATTGTGCATTACTGAACCCAGAAGTAGTATTACTGAACCAGTGAGTTCTAGTAGCGGGTGGGGCTGGCATTCCCCCACCACTGCGTCACTTTTAATTTAATACTACAGACTGCCAGCATGGGTAACAATAGATAGTTAGTTACTAATTTTCAGCAATTGAAGGGCCCCTGGGATATTTACCTGTGACATAGTGGTGCAGGAGAAAGCCAGGAGTGATATAGGAGTGCAGCCAGGGGAGAATTCATATCCAGCCTGACCCAAACCCACTCTGTTAATCTGGTCTCCCTTCCCTGTGAGACAGAGCAGCACAGCCCTGGTACCAGGGAACTCCACAAGCCCATTATAAAAAGAAAAAAAAATTAAACACTTACAATTCCAGGCTGGATTCCTTTGTGTAACTTTCAATGTAAGCTGCCAGGCACCTGGTCCTGGTCTATCAATGGAATTCATAGACAGGAAAACATTAAAAAAGAAACTGCTAACAACAACAACAACAAAAACAAAATAAAACAGATAACAACCTCAATTGAAAAGAAACAGAAAATATTAAAAACCAGAACAAGTTTAAAGGGATCATAAAGGGACATAATTGATAAGATGCTAAATTTTAACCTAACTCCATCTTAAACAATCCACTGTCCAATGAATCCTGCAGGAAATCAAGGCTGTTCACAACCCCAGTCCAAGGTCAATGTAGATTCACCAGGGCCTTCATCTACAAGTATTTCCTCTCCACTTTTATTTTTTTAACAGAACACTATCTTCCAAAATAATTGAATTGAATTTTATTTTGAGGAAAATATAAAACTTAATTTGAGTATATTTTGCATAATTTCCAGTAGTCATCTATTAACTGAATACTCCCAAGTGCTCTTTGTGTCCTCTGATGCATGTTTAGGATAGTTAGGATATCATTAATTGCAGGTGTAGTTATAGAAACACCCTAAACTTAATCCATCAGGGAGGTGTTTGAATCCAGGAAATCCAAATGGATTAAAATCACGTTGCCCTAGTGAAACCCTTGGATGCTGCAATGGAGAAAACTGGTGCAGGAATTGGAAAATTAAATGCTATATGGGGATTGATGAGATAAAATAATCTAATACTTAATTATCATCTAGCATTGACAGAACATGAAGAAACCCTGGGTTTGTAGCGGTTACCTGTTGGTCTGTGATCCACAAGGCCAGCGGTTGAAACCACAGGAGAAAGAACTCCCTCAAGCCATTAAAGGCTGAGAAATTCATCAGGGACCCTCCACTGTGTCGTAGGAGTTGGCATCAACTTAATGACAGAATTTGAGTTTAAATAGCATGAAAAATTAAATTCTAATTTAAATAATTTTTTATCTTATTGTTTTCTTTGTTTACACTTTATGATAAAATACAATTCACTAACGGCTATGTGCTTAATTAAAATTTGATTTTGCTCACACATAATTAAAATAACTTAAACTTAAGAAATGGCTCAAACTTGGAACAGTAATGTTCCAACAAAAGTGAACATTCTAGATAACTTGAAAATATCCCATAAGAGTAGTTCATATATGAATTACAGACTATATGGTGAAGATAGACATTTGGATGTGAGTACGAGAGTCACGTATTTGGCTTCGAGATGATTGTACCTCACAGTAACCCTGTGAGAACGCGTTGACTATTCTATAGGGTTTCCAAGACTGTTAGTCTTTAAAGAAGCTGACTGACAGCCTTACCTTTCTCCCGTGGATCAGCTGGTGAGTTTGACCCTCTGACTTTTCCATTAGATGCCTGACACTTAATCCATTGTGTCACCAGTTAACACCATATTGAATTAGAAACCAAACACTAACATAATTGGAGACAGCTTTATTGGCTGTTCATATCCCTTTGGAATGGAAAAGGTCCTAAGAAAGCTATGATTAACTAGTTCCATTTTCATAACTGAGGCCTAATGATAAGTTTAGACATTTCTGTGCCTCACAAAGAGAAAAGATTGCTGCTGACAGCTGCATGAGCTGTAAAAGAGGGGAACTAAGAAAGGGGCTTTGAAACAGCTGTGACATTGTCAGGGTAAATCCTCGCCAGTTTTGCTTATGTGAGGTGAGAAGATGAGGTATTATTAAGCATTGAGAAATGCATGTCTCTATATCTTTATATGAGAATTCACTCATCCTCACAGATTTTAAACTCATAACTGCCACTGTTTTTAAAGCTTACACATTTGGGAGAGTTTTAAATAGCAAGCAAATTGTTACCATCACAAAATATTCAAAAAAACGTTTCTGTGAAGAATATCTTCATGCTGTTTTTGATTTTCTTATATGCTAAAAACAAATTCTTCCAGCCATGGTTGCAAAGAGAGGCAACTTAAAGAAGCAGAACTGAGAGGTGTTCCTGGGCCAGTTTGACAGGGTGAAAGTATTGAATGACATTTAATAATTGCCACTACATTTCTAAACTTTTGTATTAAAACCCACATAGTGCAACCCAATGAAAAAGTGAAAGAAACATAGATACACACCCACATGCACATGCGTGCTCACAATCTCTCTACTTAATTATTTGATTTTCACAAGGAGTCTCTATCATTATAAATTAAATTTTATCTGAGGAAAATAAGAGTCCTGAAGTTGAACTGGCTGTACCCTAATTCATGTGTTTTTAAAAATGTCCTTATATAAAACAAACTGAGATGGATTATTTAGAGATTTTCCTGTATCTGTCCTCATTTATGTAGTCATGAAACACATCTATGGGACATTTTTTGGAATTTTGTCAGGTGATTACTTCATGATGCTGAACGAAGTGGAAATCATCTAAGGCAACCTTCAGCCTGGAAGTTGAGTAAGCCACTATGAAACAAAATGTATCCTTTATTTGAACAAACAAAACTTAATGTGTACAGTGAACCCTCGCCACTTCACTCTTCGACTTCCGC
>NW_022111373.1:133451516-133457281 GCF_000313985.2 Echinops telfairi
TTTATAAATTATTATTTTGTCATATCTTGCCCTGTCCGACGTCTCCCTTCACCCACTTTTCTGTTGTCTGTCCTCCAAGGAGGAGGTCACAAGTAGATCCTTGTGATCGATTCCCCCTTTCCAACCCATCCTCCCTCTATCCTCCCAGTATTGCCACTCACACCACTGGTCCTGAAGGTATCATCAGCCCTGGATTCCCTGTTCCTATATACCAGTGAACATCCTCTGGTCTAGCCAGATTTGTAAGGTAGAATTCAGATCATGATAGTGAGGGGAGGAGGCATTTAAGAACTAGAGGAAAGTTGTATTTTTTATCATTGCTACATCGCACCCTGACTGGCTTGTCTCCTCCCTGAAACACTTCTGTAAGGGGATGTCCAGTGGCCTACAAATATGCTTTGTGTCTCCACTTTGCACTCCCCCACTCTTTCACTATGGTAAGATTTTTTTGTTCTGATGATGCCTGATCCCTGATCCCTTCGATACCACGTGTTGCACCAGCTGGTGTGATTCTTCCATGTGGGATTGGTTGCTTCTGAGCTAGATGGCCGCTTGTTTACCTTCAAGCCTTTCAGACCACAGACGCTATATCTTTTGGTAGCCGGGCACCAACAGCTTTCTTCGCCACATTTGCTTAAGCACTCATTTATCTTCAGCGATCGTATCATGGAGGTGAGCATGTCACCATGTCCAGTTGAGCTAGGTGCTGTGCTTGGCCCAAAGGGCAAGTCCTTAGGAGAAAATAATTAAATGGATGTGAGCCTCTCAAAGAAACATAAAGGAAATGTTTCTCTTCATTCTTTCAATGGGAGAAAGATATGCCTGCGGGGCTCAGAACAAAAGGAGAAGTGGTGGGATAAAATTCTTAAGAATGCAAAGTGGTGAGACAGTTCTCAAAAGAGATGTCAAAGATTACAGAGTAAGCTTTCATAAAAGTATGTCTGGACTGGTGGTCCTGATTATAAATCTGAAATAAGAAAAAGAGCTCTGGTAGCATAGTGGTTCAGAGCCTGACTACTCACTTATTGATCAGCTACTCTTACCAGCCTAGATGGATTGATTGACACCTTGGCAGCAAACAGTGGGCTAAGGCATAGGATGGTGCAGGACCTGGCAATGTTAAGTTCTGTTGTGCAGAGGGTCTCTGTGGGTTGAAATCAACTAGATGGCACCTAAGAACAATAATTCACTCCAACCAGCCCCTTTTTGGAGAAGGTTGGTGGCTATCTACTTACATAGACATCACAACCTTGGAAAACTTACGGGGCAGTTCTGCTCCACTCTATAGTGTGACTATGAGTTGGAATTGACATGGCTTGTTTGGTTTGCTTTATGGCTTATGGTTTGTTTTATGATATCTGTAAAGCTACCTCCCTTCATATTTTGGTCCGCATACAATTATAGGGCTATTTGAGGAAGGTGTCAACGTTTTAGTTATTGAAATCTTTTGCAGAGGAAGGAAAGTGACAACACCAACTCTTATACAATTAATATCAGTGGTTTGGTTTAAAATACAGGAACAAAGGTAAAACAATCCTAAAAATATAGAGATGCTTTCTCTTTCTCAGTCTTTTCCACTGTCTTAACATCGCTCGGGGAAAAAATTATATGGAAATCATAGTCAACAAAACTTGGAGTCAAAATATCACTTGGGATACATCTGGGGAAGGAAGAAAAGAAGTGAAATTAGTGTTATTTGCAGATGATATGATTTTATAACGAGAGAACCCCAAAAGCTTCACAATAGGATTGCTGGGAAGAATAGAATACTATGGTAGAACAGAGAGATAAAAGATCAAAAAGCTGAAGTCAATTGGATTGCTATACACAACTGAGGGGATTATGGAAAAAGTGATCAAGAAGTTAGGACCCTTCACAGTAGCCATCTTATACTAAAATATCGAGGGATATAACAAACAAACAAACAAACAAACAAAAACAACCCAAAAGATCCATCTGAGTAAAACTGCATACCTTTATTACCAGAAACCCAAAGGGGCTTTCACCAATGGAAGAATACTCCATGATTTTGGACTGGAAGACTCAATATTGTAAAGGTGATAATCCTGCCTAAGGCACTGTATACGTTCAATGTGTTCCCGGTACAAATTCCAGCATCCCTTTTTAAAGAAATAGGAACACTGACCATCAACTTCATATGGAAAGTGAAGAAGCCCAGAATTGGCAAGGAACTCCTCAAGAGGAAGAACAAAGAGGGCGGGCTTGCATTCCCTCATTTTAAAATGTATTAGACAGCCACAGTTTTCAAAACAGCATGATACTCATAATTTATAATGGATAAGAATAGAAATTCCAGAAATTAAAACAGCAGAGTACAGACAACTGATCTTTGACAAAGCCCCCAAAATATCAAATGGGAAGCAGATGCTCTTTTCATAAATGGTGCTGCAAAAACTGAGTGTCAGTCTGCAGAAGAATGAAACAGGACCCACTCCATACACCAGTCCAATTCACTTTGGATCACAGGCCTCAAAGTAAAACCCCACATTATCAGGATCATCAATGAGAAAATGGGGAGAAAGCTAACAACAGGGAATGCAGGGAATACCTGGTCTATCAGACACAAGGAAGGATACAGAGCCAGAGGAAGATAAAATAGATAAAGTGGGACCTACTAAAAAGATAAAGCACTTTATTACATCAAAAGAATTTGGCAAGAGAGTAATAAGAGAGGCTACGGACTGGGAAAAGATATTTAGTAACAACATATCATACAAATGGCTTATTATTAAAATCTACAGAATCCTGCAAGCTTACAACAAGAAGAAGAAAAAAAAAAAAGCCTGAATAGCCCATAGGGGCAAAAGACTTGAAC
Organism: Echinops telfairi; assembly: GCF_000313985.2. Lineage (NCBI taxonomy): Eukaryota > Metazoa > Chordata > Mammalia > Afrosoricida > Tenrecidae > Echinops > Echinops telfairi. Next base: position 133,454,353 of record NW_022111373.1, read on the forward strand.
AGAAGATTCACAAAGGAGGAAATCCAAATGGCCAGTAAACATATGAGAAAATGTTCCCAACCATTAGCCATCTGGGAACTACAATTCAAACAACTATGATACATGTAACACCTACAAAGGCAGCCCAATAAAAAAAACAGAAAGCAACAAATGTTGAAGGGGATCTGGTGAGATAGGAATGCTCATTCACTGCTGGTGGTCTTGTAGATACATACAGCTACTGTAGAAAGCGATTTAGTGATACCTAAAACAGATGGAAATCGAGCTGTCATATGACCCAACAATTCCCCTATAGGGCATATACCCAGAAGAAATAAAAAACAGATCACAACAAGACATCTGCTCTCCAATGTTCATCACTGCACAATTTATAATCCCAAACAATTGGAAACAGCCTAAATCTTCATCAATTGATGAACAGATAAACACAAAACAAAACTCTGGCATATACACAAAATGGAATACTATGCATTCTAAAAAATAATGATGAAATGATGAAACACCTCACTCATGGAAATAGTTTGGGGATATTATGCTGAGTGAAGTTAGCCAAGCACAAAAGGTCAAATACAATGAATGTGCATAAGGGAAAATGCACACAATGCACAATTCCTGGGCTGAGGACCAGATATTCTGGCATGGGCCAGACCAAACCCAATGATTCATAACTCATGAAAAGCAGATGCGGATAGCACCTTTGCTAAAAGCATCTCCCCCCGCCCCCACCAGCTCTGCCTTTAAGGCACAAAGAGGGGTGGGGAAAGAAAAACTATGGCAATGGGTGGGTTAGGGCACTAACCAATCCAAGGGGAGGGTATTGTTAATATCTCCACTGGAAAGGGAGAGCTAAAGTGGACCTCATTCCAGGTGCCAATCCTTGAGGGCGATGTTCCTGCTTGGAGCAGCTTGTTCCCAGAGATGACTGCAGGGCTGACCTCAGCTCAAAACATGACCTCCTCTCCCTAAATGACAGCACTAAAGAGGAGAGCCCTGAAGATATAGCTCAGGGAGAGCAGCTGGTGTGTCCCACCCACATGGGGGCAAACCAAGAGGGGAGTGCAACAGACCAGTGACAGAAGGGAACCACAAAATCCACAAGGAATCTGGATTCTAACTTGTGATTTGGGGGACAGCACTTGACACCCAACATGAACTGCTTGGGGGTTACCTCACAAGGGAACCACACTGAAAGTCTAAAGACATAACTTAGGGAGGGAGCACTAGATAGCTCAATCCCTGACTGCAGGAATAGCAATGGCGACTTTTAAGATGTGCACCTTTTGAACAGGAATGATGAAGACTAAAAGGGTGTATGTGTTGTTAAGTAGGCAGGACCTGGGATATGTAATCCTGAAAGAAATGGGGACTGGCTGATGGTGTATAACATGTCTTTTTTTCTATTTAATGGACAGATAGCTGTCTGCTCTATGTTAGGATCCCTGTTAATTTAGTGACTATTGATATGCTGATTTATTTATCTATCCATTTATTTATTCTTTCCGTTGTCTATCTATACAAGAAAGTCCAGAAAGGCAATCATATGGAGTTAATGACTAATCCTAAGGTTCCTGGGGCCCATTGGAGGTGAAGGGGAAGGGAGCATGGAGTTCACAACAATGGGGTACACTTTAGAATAAGTGTTCTAAAAGCAATGATGAGGAGGGTTTAGCTCTTCTGGCGTGTTTGATCTATTGACTTGTATTAGGAAGGAATTAATGAGAGGTGAACAATGGGTAAACATGATAGTGGGGCAGGAGGAAAAAAGAAAAAGAGGAAACAAAGAAAAAATGTATCTGCTTCAAAATAAACAGGATAAGTGATAATGCACTGCGATTTGAAGAATTGACCATTAAGGTGCCTAACTGAGACATTTATGAAGTTATTTGACGTTCTCTTCAAAGGTAAGTTGTTCAAACTTGGCCATGAAGCAATAAAAATATTTTGAAAAAAGATTTACTGAGTTATAATGAACATATAATACAATTCAATAGTTCAATTATATTCAGAGGGTTATCCAGTCATCAAGACTCTCACCTTTGGAACATTGTCTTCCTTCTTGTACACCTTGGAGTCGACCTCCGATTTCCACCACCTCCTCTTAAGTGCCTCAAGGCAATTATTAGTACAGCTACTACCTTCATAAAGCCACGCATCCTGGCTTCCCTATCTACAAAAGCATACAAAACAAGGACAAAAGCAAACAAGCAAACAAAAAGGCCCAGCCACAGTGAACATATTAAAAAGAAAGTCCTCAATATCAGAGAAATCAGAGAAGAGTAAACATATGGAATAAATTCAAAATGGGCTCAGAGGGAGATTCCGTGACAAGGTGTCACATTCCAGCCTATCTATTTCTGCTAAAAACACTTTAAAATGCTCTTCATATGTTAACAGCACTATTGACTTTCCTAGTCTATGGATGGTGGCGATTCTTGGGGACTCAATCTACATAGGGATCCTTCAAATGGATGTAGCCTTCCACTATCATGCATAATTTCTACAAACCCTGTGTTAAGAATGTAGAGACTGGTACTGTTCCCTACAGTATCTGACAATGTTTCAAAATTATGCATAAGGTTTTCAGTGGCTCCTTCCTTTGAAGTGTGGAGCCGAGTCCTTATTTTCCTGTTCTTAGTCTGAAAGCTCCACAGAAACTTGTTCACTTTGGATGACTCTGAAGGCATTTGAAATACCAGAGACCTAGTTTCCAGGATCACAGCAACCCACAAGCCACCACAACATGAGAATACTAAAAATACAAACAAGATCATAGATATCAGAGGCAAGTAAAATTTTGCTGAAGATCATATGAGTGCAACTGTCTATTAACAGGGAATTGCTAGAAGTTCTGGCTGGGTTCAGAAGAGGATATGAAACAAGGGATAACAAAGGTGATGTCAGATGGATCTTGAAAACTGTGAATATCAGA
>NW_022111373.1:133457381-133459725 GCF_000313985.2 Echinops telfairi
GCTGGGTTCAGAAGAGGATATGAAACAAGGGATAACAAAGGTGATGTCAGATGGATCTTGAAAACTGTGAATATCAGAAAGATGTTCACTTCTATTTCAATGAGTAGGCAAAGGCATTTGACTATGTGGACCATGATGGACTATGGAAAACCTTGTGAAGAATGGGAATCCCAGAACAATCCATTGTTCCCATGAGGAACTTATACACAGATCAAGAGGCAGTTGTGCAAGTAGTACAAGGGAATATTGCATAGTTTAAATTAAGAAAGGGTGTGCATCAGGGTTGTACCCTCTCACCATAATTTTTCAGTTAGTTTGCTGAGAAAATTGTCAGAGAAGCTGAATTCTAAGAAGAGTGTGGCATCAGGATTGGAGAAAGGCTTTTTAACAACCTGCAGTATACTGATTACACAACCTTGCTTACTGAAAGTGAGGAGAACTTGATGCACCTCTTAACAAAGATTAGGGATTGCAGCCTTCAGTCTGTTTACACCTCAGTATAACTGATTGTGATTGCACAATTCATTCTAAGGGAGATTTAACATGGGGTGGGATTCTACAACTGATGTGGTAATGATTGTACAATTTTCTTGATACGATTAAACAATTGTCCTATTGAATTATATGTATATGGATCTTAAATTTGTCCCAACCTTTTAATTGATGATCCTGAGAGCTTTGGGGTTTACATTTAGGTCTTTAATCCATCTAGAGTTCATTTTTTTTGTGCACAGGGAAAGGTATGCATATGGAAAGGTATGCATATCATCCTTCTGCATATGGAAATCCCTTTTGTCCAACACCATTTGTTGAAGAGGCTGTCTTTCTCTCCTTGGATATTTCTAGGACCTTTGTCAAAGATTAGATACTTGTGGGCTGATTAATTTATATTTGGGTTTTCTGTTCTGATCCATTGGTCCATTTATCTCTCGTAACAGTCCAGGCTGTTTTTATTACTGTGGCAAGGTAGTAGGTTTTTAGGTCAGACAGTGCTAGGCCTCCTGCTTGGTTCTTCTTTTTGAGAAGTTCTTTGCCTATTCTGGGTCTTTTGCCTAGCCTTATGAAGTTAGAAATTAGTTTAACCTTTCTTTAAATAATTTATTTATTTGAATTACATTGTAGCTATAAATTGTTTTAGGTAGTACGGCCATTTTCATGACATTAAGTCTACCTATCCAAGAGCATGAGATATTCTTCCATTTATATAGGTCCTTTTTAGTTTTTTGTACTAATGTTATGAAGTTTTCTTTGTATAGTTCATTTGTTTCTTTAGGTAAGTTTATTCCTAAGTATTTCATCTTTTGTGTGGTTATTGTAAATAGTACTCATTTCTCAATGTCTTTTTTGTAGTTCTCTTCACTGACAGACAGGAATCAGATTGATTTCTGGTTATTAACATTTTATCCTGTTAACTGGCCAAATTCCTTGATCATTTTCAGTAACCTTTATATGTAGACTTTTTGGTTTTCTATGTATAGGATAATATCATCTGCAGATTTCTTTTCCTTGTCTGATGGCTCTAGCTGATACTTCCGGGATGTTGCTCAATAAGAGTCATGATCCTTAACTGGTCCCAGTTTTCAGTGGAAATGTTTCCAGCTTTTCCTCATTGAGCATGATGTTGGCTCTTGTTTTTCTCATATATGGATTTTATTATGTTGGGGAGTTTTCCTTCTACTCCTATTTTGTTGAGTGTTTCAAACAGAAATGAGTGCTGAATATTATCAAATGTCTTTTTTGTATCTATTGATATGATAATTAGGTTTTTATTTCTTACCTTGTTCATGTGGTGGATTACATTGATTGTGTCTCCAACATTGGATCATCCCTCATTCCTGGAATGCATACCCACTTATATTCAATCCATTCACCAGGAGGTGATTTTTTTAATGCTCTTCTATTCTATTGGCCAGAATTTTGTGGCAGATTTTAGCATCTGTGTTCCTGTTGTAATTTCACTATATTCATTGCTTACTCTGGGCATTTACATTTCAGTGGTCTATTTTGTTAATCTTTTCAAAGAACCAACTTCTTGTCTTGTTGATATTTTCCATCTTTCTTCCCCCGTATAATTTACTTCAGCTTTGATCCTTATGATCCCTTTCCTTCCTGTATTGGACGGATGGAATTGTTGTCCTTGTTTTAGTTCTTGGAGGTTTTGTGTTAGCGTTTTGATGTTAGTTTTCTCCTCTTTTTGTATGTGTGTGTTGGTAGCTATAAATTGACCTCTGTTTACTGCTTTCAAGGCATCCAAAAGGTTTTGATATGTTGTGTTATCATTCTCATTTGTCTCAAGGAATGTTTAAATATCCTCCTTTATTTGCTTTATTAACCAGTTGTTTTT
>NW_022111373.1:133459825-133477895 GCF_000313985.2 Echinops telfairi
TCCAAAAGGTTTTGATATGTTGTGTTATCATTCTCATTTGTCTCAAGGAATGTTTAAATATCCTCCTTTATTTGCTTTATTAACCAGTTGTTTTTGAGTATTATGTTGTTCAACCTCCATAAGTTTGTCATTCTATTTGTTTTATTGTTGAATTCTAATTTTATGATTTTGTGGCCTCAGAAGATTGATTGCAGATTCTCATTTTTTAAAAAATTGTTGAGTCATGATTTTTGGCCCAGTATGCGGTCTATGAGGTGGTAACCTGCCCACCGACTGAATGCATTTTTTATTCAAAGCTATGTCTTTATTTTTTAACACAACCACCTCATCACCTTCAAAGAACTCTCCATTACACTTAATACATTTATCAAATCTGTGATTGCATTCTTCGAAAGATTTTTCAAACTCATCTGTTGGCATGACTGACATCTTTTTTTTTCTTCACCTCTTCTATGTCATCAAATTGCTGTCCTTTCCTGTCCCTCTTCATTTGCAGAAATAGAGAGAAGTCTTTCAGAGCAAGGTCAGGTGAATAAGGTGCGTGGGGCAAGAGAGTCATGATGTTTTTTGCAAAAAACTGGCGCACTGAGATGGTTGCGTGAGCAGGTGCATTGTTCTGCTGCCAAACCAGTCTCCCGTCTGCCACAATCAGGCCTTTTCTGTCACAGGCTACTATGCAATCTTTACAGAACCTCTAAACAGAAAGCTTGGTTAAGAGTCCAACCTTGTGGAGTGAACTCCAAATGCACGATGACTCAATAATTTTGTCCATTTAGGAAGTTGATGCACGTCTAGAATGAGGTTCGTCAACAATGGACATTTCAGCTTTCTCAGGACACATGGAATCCAGGTCAGATAAACCCCTCAGGAACATAAATGGGAGTAGTGATGCCAGGAGGTTAGGGGGAAGATGGGGGGTGGGGAGGAGAGGGTAAGTAACTACAGGGGAAGGGAGATAGCAGTCTGTGTAAGATATGAAATTAATAATAATTATAATTTATTAAGGAGTCACTAAGGTGGGAGAGGAGAGGGACTGTAAAAATACGAGATGATACCAAGGTCTCAAATAGAATATAAATGTTTAGAAAATAATGATGGCAACATATGTACCAATATGCTTGATACAATTGATGTATGGATTTTTGAAGAACTGCAAGAGACCCCAATAAATGATCTTAAAAGAAAAAGAAACCCACTTGTACATGAGTTTTATTTTCCCATAGAGCTGGACTTGTAAGCTGTGTTCAACATCGCAACAGTTTCTGTGGCATTTTCCCCAGGCAGAAAACAAAATTCACAGCCTCATGCTGTTCTCTTAAATTGGCCACCACAAACAAACTAATAAAACAACAACAACAACAACAACAAAAACGAGGTTCAAGAGAAACTGCTTTCATGAAAAAATTTCACTATGACCAGAGAGAACCTTCCCAGGTGATGCCTCTGGTTCACTCAGAGTGAGTTGCTTGATGCTCTCCTAGTGGGAAAAATGCATACTATGAAATTTTTGCCCGCAGGAGCTTTTCTCTCTTGTATTTTTGTGTGTATGTGCAGGTGGTGGAGTGGGGTGGGGGAGCCCCTCATACAATACTAAACCTTTTTCATTCCAAATTAACTTCTTTACTTTTAGTCCCTTGACACATCATCTTCCCAGAATTTAGCTGCCACAACAGATACTAAACTCCTGGGCAAAGCTGGGCAAAGACCCCTGCCCCCACATACATTTACAAGTCTTCTGTTTCTTACACTAGCATTCTTTTTTCCCATTTGTATTATAAAAACTTTAACCTCTTGCCTTCTCCTTTAACTTTCCTTTCTTTAATCTAAATATCTGAAGTTTTACTTCAAAACACTATAAATCTATCCCTTCATTTCATCTTTCTTACCTTCAAACCTGTGCTGTCCTCTCACCCACATAAAACCAAAAGTTGACATTAATCTTACATTAAAACAAAACAAAACAAAACAAGCCTTTTTGTCTATCAAATATCAGTGCCCATTCCTTCATCACTGCAAGCAGGCAGTTTGGGGGCCTGTGATCTCTTCCTATAACCTACCAGATTACACTACCCATCCCTCATTTTTGTTTTTTATTTTACCTACTGCTCCTTTCACTCCTCGCTCAATCACCTCACCCCCCACTCTCTGAATGCTCCCAAATTCCTAATCTAACACTAACCCCCAGATATTAATACAAACTGTCCATCACCACTCTACTGCACCACCCAACAGAGAGTTAACCACTATCACATTACACTACCTACTTAACGCCCCTAATAGCAACTCCAAGATGTGAAGAAAACAACAGAAGATATTGATGCACACACACAAAAAAATCATACCTAAATGTAATGTCTGAAATTTAACAGCCTATGGAGTTACCAGAAAAAAAAGTTTAAAAGAATGATGATGGCACTCCTGCACCAGCTGAAGGAAGAGTCTGAGAGAAAAAGTAAAATGATAGAAAAGCTAATAACCTTATTACATGCTAGAGAAGAAAAGCTCTAAATATAATCTCAAAAACCAAACACAATAATAGCAGAATGAAATGGCACGGTAAAGGAACAGAATCACCCTATAAAAGAACAGAGAAACAGAATTGAAAAGATGGAAACCTGAATTAGTCAGCTAGAAGAAAAATCTGTGGACTCCAACTTAAAAGAGGAACAAATAACAAAAAATGGACAATAAACTGAGGAAAATATTAGAACATTGTGGCACACAATTAAGAGGAAAAACCTGCATCTTATAGGAACTCCAGCGGAAGAAGCAGCAACAAAGAAATCCATACTGAGATAGTGCAAGAGTCTTACAAGAGAATGTTCCTCAATGTCTAAAGAAGGACAAGATAGTAATGCAGGAAGCCAAGAGAACTCCAATCAGGAAAGATCCCAAAATGATAACTCCCTAGCATATTGTAGTCAAGATGCTTAACATCAATGACAAGGAAAAAATTCTAAGGACAGCCAGAGAAAAAAGATAAATTACATACAGAGGGTCTGCCATCAGAATAACCTCAGATTTCTCAGCAGAAATAATACAGGCAAGAAGACAATGGAATGATGTATACAGAGTACTGGAGGAAAAAATATGTCAACCTAAAATCCTGTAGACATCAAAATTATCAATCAATATGATGGAGAAATAAAATTATTCCAAGACAGGGGGAAGCTAAAAGAATTCCTAACACTCTCACTCACTCACTGTCTCACTCACCCACTGCCTCACTCACTCACTGTTAAAAATAAAAAGAAAAAAAGAATTCCCAAAACAAGACCACTGCTACAAAAAATACTCAATGAATTGCTTTGGCCCTCAAAAACAACAGCAACAACACACAAACCTGAAACCAACACACTAGAAAAATCTTCACAAAAACCAAACATACACAGACCAACTCTCAAAGCAAATAAATAACACAGTAAGAACAAAGAAACTAAACACAACACACATATAAACACACAATGCACACAGATATACAGCAAAATGGCAGTATCATACATACAAATCAATGATTTTACTAAATGTTAATGGACTAAATGCACTAGCAAAGAGAGAGTAGCAGAATGGATAAGAAAACAAAACCCATCAATATGCTGCCTACAAGAAACAAACCTCACAAACACAAACAGGAACAGATTAAAGATCAGAGGCTGGACAAAAGCATAACAAGCCAACAAAACCAAAGAAAAGCAGGGGTAGCAATATTTATCTCTGAAAAGATAGACTTCAAGGCAAACAATGTAATAAGAGATAGAGCTAGTTTCTACATAGTGATAAGTGGAACAGTAGTTCAGGAAACTGTAACTATTGAAAGACGTTCAAAATATGTCAATCAAATCCTCAAAAAGTAATAATAATAATAAAATAAAATAAAAATTAGTTCCAGAATCAGAAATTAGAAAAAAAAATCCTCACAGAATTGAAAAGGGTATAGACACATGGACAATAATAACAGGAGACTCATACACCACTCTCAAGGAAAGACAGAACACCCTCTGTTCTTAAGTATACCCACAAATGGGTAATTCCTAATTGAGGATGACTTTTAAGAATAGGACACAACTTTGTAGAAGGGGTGGGGAGTAAAGGGGCGTTAGAACACAAAGCAACAACAATGGTAGGCCAAAGAGCCATTGGGTCCCACATCTTGTACTGGGCATGGGGGTGGGTGGGCAGGCACAGAATTGCTTGGAGCAGATTGTTTGGGGATAGTCTTTGGAGATAAGTTGTTTAAGTACAGTGTGATCTTGTAGGGTGTCAGAGTAGGGTAGAGATTCAGGTTAAGGGGATGATTTTCATGTCTGGTATGGTTGTGAGACCTGCATTCTTATGATTTAAGATAATTATCTTGAGAGTATAGACCACTGGTGAATCTGTTAGACGGAATGGGGTTTACTCTTTTCTGCTGGTGGTGGTGGCCAAGTGAGGGTCCAGGAATGTGGTTTATTCCTGTCACCTACCTAGGTAACCTAGGAGGGCGGAATAAAGCAATGGCCTACTCAAAGGCCTGCTGTCTTATGTGAGAGGCTTGGTGTACTGACTAGCTTTATGTGAGCAGCCTCTGGGTCTCTAAGACTCTGTATCCGACCTAACCTTGTTTAACTTGCTATTAGTAAAAACTGCTGCTTGTAAAACCTAATGGTTTCTCCCTCTTTGTTGTGCTAAAACGTTAATAAACCAGGTATGTGATGGTAGCTGTGGTAGATATATAATCGTTTGTCAAATTGAGGATTGAGTGTAGGGGTGGAGTCTAGCTTGTCAATCAGATCATGGTCAGTGGGGCCTCTGCGTGGGTGTGGCTTTCTCCTGAGAATTCTGGGAAATCTAATACTTCCTCCTTGGAGGTGGGAGACTCTCTGCTCACACCCTGGGAGGCATAGCAGCTGACAAGATGCATGGACCCACCCTGAGCCACCACCAGCACTGAGATGCTTCCAATAACCCTGGATCCAAAGACTTCCTACTCACTGGCCTGTGATCTTCTACATTTGGTGTCATTGCATGTGTTTCATGAGTCTGAAGAGGACTTTGTAAAATGGTATCGGACATATGGGCTAATATCAGATCTTTGGACTTGACCTGGACTGGGTTGGAATGTTTTCTAAATGTTCAGTTGCTCTTGTATATAAATCTCTTTCGTATACACATATGGGTGTTTGTGAATTTGTTTCTCTAGTCTGCCTGTACTAACACAGTAGCAAGCCAGGGAAAGTTAAGAAGCAAACAAAGGAAAGTGGCCACATTTTTAAGTTGTTTTTTAAAGGGTTTTTTGGGTGTTCAGATATCTGGGACTGCACCACACTGTCCACCAAGAAAGGGGGGTTAGATTTGCTGAGTGGGGCTGGGACTCACTGGGTCTGCGTTCTCCACTATGCGTCTCACTGCCTGTGGACTCAGCCCCACATGGTTCTGTAGGCTGTGTTGCCCCCACTATTGTAGCATCTGTGGGGTCCCCACCTCTGTTCTTCAGGTTTGGGCAGAGGGCAAAGTTATTTTGGTTTGTATCCACCAGCAGCTGATCCCTTACAACTACGGCCCAGTCGCGCTGTTTCTCTTCCCATACAGGTAGCTTCTCTCCACTAACCTAGGAATCTGTGTTCTCTTGGCCAAATGCCAATCAGAAATGATCCCAGGAATTCTAATAGGCAGATGTCACTGCTCTCTAGTTTTAGTAGATTAGTATCTACGTATCTTCTATTATACTGTGCTGTTGGGCTGTTCATGGAACTAGGGTGAAAGGGGCAGGAGAGGTCCTACACTGGCCCTTTGGTCCTGGCAGGAGAGGAGTAAAGCTCATGAATGGACCCACAGAGAAGGAAGCACTGGGGTGAGCTCTCGGGGCTAGCTCCCAAGGGCTCTCCATGGTACATGGGATTACGACCATTAAGTCGGCTAATTCTCTGGCTTCAGACAAAGCACCAGCTCTAATCTTCCTCTATGTAACTATGATAAATTCCTTTCACCGTACCTCCTTAGATCTCCCATTCCCTATAAACCTCATTTCCCTGAATAAAACATGTTCATTAAAATCTCGCTCAGGCTCTCCTCTCTGAACAATCTTCCAGAATGTACCATGGACTGGTAGTAGAATGAATGAATCTAGCCAGAACCATTCTTAGAAGGCAGGATGAAAAAGCTTTGCCTAGTGTCCTTGAACATATTACCAGGGAGGATACATGTTTGGTAAAGTAGTGAGTCAGTGAGTAACTAGAAAACCCTCAAGGAGAAGTATTTATACAGTGACTGTGACAATGAACTTAAGCATAGCAGCAGTTGTGATGACGGCACAAGACTAGGCATTACTTCATTACATTGAAACGAGTCAGAATTAACTCCATGGTTCTTAGTAACAGCAATAGAATTACCACAAAGTCTTCTAATGGATCTCTAGTCTTGGGTGGGCAGAAAGGAAGAGCTGGCTATAGTAGAAAGTACAATGCAGAATAACAAGAAGCAAAGCCTACGAGAAAGTAAGAAAATTCTGAGAACTCTGAGATAGTTTTGAAATTGCAGAGACGTTGAAAGTCATCCACTGCAGAAAACATCTTTGAAGGAGAACATTGACCTTCTGAGCTCTAAAATTTACAAATTTATTTGCATCATGCAAGCATTTTCCATGCGCTTTTCCCAGTCAATGACTGAAACCAGCAGGATTTTAACCAAGTCTGGCCCAATCCTAGGACATAGGAAATCCTTAAGAGCCGCTGATGATGTTGCTAAATCTTTCTTAGACTATATGGTAGTCCAAATGACGTTCTTAAAACTTCTTTCCCTTTCTATCACTCAGGATCAGATTTGCTGCATGCTCAACAGTTCTCCAGCTAGATGTATATATAGGGAAAATAACCTTATGGCAAACAACGAAAATGCAACCCCCAAAAAAAACGCAAGGGTAACAAGTGCCGAGGGCAAGCTCTAAATTTTCCCTTCTTCCAAGTCAGTTTCCAGATTAACTGAGAGAAGCAACATGTCAGCAGAAACGCTGCCCATCGCTTGTCCACCGGCCTCAGTCAAGTGTGTTTCAAAAGTGGCAACTCAGAATGGTGTTCTGCATCTAGGAATGCTGCCCAGTCTCGTGCCTTCCTCAGTTGTTCCTAGGCTTGAACCCATTGTCTCAACCACTGTGTTAATCAATATTGTCAAGGGCTTTCCTCTTTTCAGTTTTCCCTCTACTTTACCAATTATGATGTCTTTCTTTAGGGACTGATTTCAGTGCAGGACATGTCCAAAGTGAGAAACTCTCCATATTTCTTTCTAAGGAGCTTTCTGGCTGTACATCTTCCAAGACAAATTTGTTTGCTTTCTTGACAGTCCCTGGTATGTTCAATATTCTTTGCCAGCACCATAATTGAAAATGCGTTGATTTGTTTCTTCTGTTTTCTTTATTCAATGTCTAAATTTCACATGCATGTGAGGTGATGGAAAATACACAGGCTTGTGTCAGGCATGCCTTAGCTTTCAAGTTAACACCCTTGCATTGCAGCACTATAAAGAGGTCTTGTGCATCAGATCTACCTACTGCAATGTCTCCTTTGATCTCTAGACTGCTGCACTCTGGGCATTGATTGTGGATCCCAGCAGGATGAAATCTCCGACAACTTAAATCTTTTCTCCATTTATCATGATGTTACCCCATAAACAAGACAACACTTAGACATTACAAATGCATTGAATATATTTGTCTTGAAGCAATACATTTTCCAGAGCAGTTCCTCTGAACTGGCTCCTGAGCTATAATTTTAGAATTTTTTCAAGTATTCTATAAGGAGAGATTGGCTGATAGGGCAAGAAGAGGCGAAACATAACAAATACGGATATGTGAAATTAGAAAAGTATAATTATTTTCAACATGACCAATGCATGAATTCTGGATACCTGAGATTACTAAAGGCTGAACTCAAATGTAATTTAAAAATATTATTATCAATGAAAGCTAAGATGTTGGACCACCCCAAATATTGTAGCAATGGTTCCCAAAAGATATTTGTAGGTGTATATGAGTGTGTGTGACTGGGGGGTTTAATTGTTTAATGATGAGATGTGGATTATTATTAAGTTCATCAAGGATACATTTATAGATAATACTATTATGCCAGAGATGCTGATAATATCATATTTAGCTTGAGACATAATATATAACACACATGCTGTGACTCACGTTGAATATACTTGTTAAATGGTCCAGCTATTGCAAGACCTATGTGCAATTAAGTTTTCTATCTACTTAGTGGCTTTCCCCTGTGTCTTAGGCTTGGTTCTCGAAAGAAGTAAAACTAGTGGGAGAAAATATATATATCAAGTCAACTCCCACCCATAGCAACCCTTTACACATCAGCATGAAACACCACAGGGTCCGGGGTCATCTTCACAATTGTTCTTATGCTGATCCTATTGATGCAACCACTTGTCAATCCATCTCATTGATGCTTTCCTTTTTAATATCACCCTCCCAACTTACAAAACAAGATATCCTTCTCTGGTTACTGGTCTCTCTTGACAATATGTTCAAAGTATCTGAGATGGAGTCATCCTTGCCCCTAAGGTGCGCTCTGGCCTTTCTTCTTCCAAGACATGTCAGTTTATCTTTTTAGTAGTCCATAGTACTTTCATTATTCGTCTCTAACACCACAATTCAAATGCATATATTCATTTTTCACTCTTCATTATTTAATGTCCAACTTTCATATGCATATGATGCAGAGGAGAATACCATGATTTAGTTTAGGTATGCCTTAGTTCTCAATGTAACTTTTCAATACTCTAAAGAGGTTTTGTGCAGCTAATGCAATGCATTTTTTTATCTCTTGACTGATTCTTCCATAATCATTTATTTTGAAACCATGTAAGACAAAATCCTTGACAACTTCAGACTTTTCTCCACTTATCATACTCTTACCTATTTTCCCAGTGGTGAGGATTTTGGCCTTCCTTACATTGGGGGTAAGGCTGCATACTGAAGGTTGCAACCCATGATAATTAGCAAGTTCTTTAAGTCCCCCACCTTCCTCCAAACCTGATGCCACAGTCTTCTTCATATAATCCATATTCTCTGATATATATATACATATACATACATATATACATATATATATAATAGGCTATATAAAGGAAATGCCTCACATTGTTCTAGAGACAAGTTAATTCAAGTCATTGACTCAGGACACAAGTGTCAGACTGGAGGCTTCTTCTGACTTGCTTAGCTACAGAGGTTGATGAACCCAAGGCAGATCTGAAAACAAAAGTCTGACATAAGAGGCTAATAACTATAAGAGACAAATGACTCTCAATTTGGTAGATAAGATGGCAGGCTTCTGACAACTCCCCAAATCAATGGGAAATATGGCAAGTTTCCAGTTCAACTCAAAAGAACCTGAACTCAGAACACAAGTCATTGGCAAGAGCCAAAACCAGAAAAAAAACAAGCTATATGAGATTTATATATATGACTATATACATATATGTAAATTTATGTTTATCAAAGAAGCTGGATTATAGGAAGAAGAGTGGCATCTGGATTGAAGGATAGCTTTTGAACAACCTGCATATACTGAGAATCCTGATCCCATTAAGTTGATAAAGAACCTCAACTCTCACATTTCATGCCTTCTAAAATTGTCACCTGTACACATCTCCATAAGCCCACATAATCTTTAAGTAAAGAGAATTATGAAACCATGCCTAACATGATGCAATGGACATGCATAAAAGTGAAAACATACTAAACCCATCCATCTTATAGTTTATAAGTGAACAAAACAAACAGTTTATGCTTGCTTACAAGAAGGAAAGACTCAAGGGAATTACGAACTAAGAATGTGGTCGTTGTTGGTGTTTAGAGCTATCTCATTTCACTATACAGTGCACAGAGGGCATTTCAGCTATTTTTGATGGCCCACGCAAACAAACCTTCATCTCTGTAGGGCCTTGCCCAATGGTAGTCATGCTCGAATTGAGTTCTCCAGTTTTCCATTGACTTTCATCAAAGAGCATGATAGTATCCTCTTTTAAGTAACCTTTCGGATTCCAGACATAAGGTTATTTACTTCCCTTATATGATATCAACCTGATTTCCCTATTAAAACTCTCCTCATACTAAATAACCTCTTGGGAAGTATTTATAGGAAACACAAGTGTTTTCACCTTTTTGGTGCATTCAAAGATATGTATCCATGTATCTCTTTCCCATATCTTCTTTTTCACCAGTATTCCAATTATGCTCCTTCTTAGTCCTTGAAAACCCTGCAAAATATTGACCACAACCCATGAATCAGTACACAGCTGCACATTTGGCCATATCTCCTTACAAAGAAAATGAACAACCTCATGTGCTGCTCACAGTTGTCCATTGGGAGAATTTCCCTTCATCACTGCCCTTTAAAGAAGGCAGATACTGCTACTGATGTAAACCTTTGGGTGGTGCCTGCATATTTTGCGGAACTATCTATAAGCCAATAAAACGTTTCTCTTCTTCAGTTAACTTGTCTGTCAATTTGTCATCCTGTGGGTTCTTACACATTGCTATGAAGATGGAAGGTATGCCATTGATATTTCTAAAATAAACAGGGTCATGCAAAGTGATCATGTTGTAGCTGAGCTTCCAGACAAAGAATAGACTATGAATAATTGGCTATCCATGTCATAGGAGTTAGCCTCTGGAAATCTTATGAAAAGCAGTGAAATATTGTCAGATGCAGCACACTCTCAGTGACAGTGCCAGAAGATGAGCCCTTCAGGTCAGAAGACCCACAAAATATTACTGAGGAAGAGTAATATTTCTGTTTCTCAAAGTAGACTGGAAAATAATTATGTGGATGGAGTCAAGTATGGGGAGGGGTAAACCCTTTGGGACCTCAATTTGATGATAGACATGCCTCAAAATGAGAAGAAAAAGTTGCAAACATTTATTAAAAATGCAACCTGGAAAGTATGAAGTATAAATCTATGAAAATTAGAAATCATCAAAATATTAAATGAAGCACAAAGTTGGATATGTTAGGTGTTAGTGAGCTGAAATGGACTCATTGGACATTTTGAATCAGGCAGTGCCAGGGTTCACTATGCTGCGGATGGCAGATTCTGGAGGAATGGCATCACATTAACCATAGAAAAGGACATTTCAAGATGTCTCCAAGTACAATCCTGTTTGTGATCGAATCATATCTAATTACATACAAGGAAATCTGGTCAATAAAATTATTGCTTAAATATATGCACCAACCAATAAAGCTATTGATGCAGAAATTGAAAAATTTACCAACTTTTTCAGTCTGAAATTGATTAAATAAATATGCAATTAAGATGCACTGACACAAAGGTTAGAAACAAGGAAGAAAGAGTAGCTGGAAAAGTTGGTCTTTGTGACAGAAACTAAGCTAGAGATTACATGATACACTTTTTCAAGACCAATGACTTCTTCATTACAAAAAATATTTTTCAACATCACAAACTGTGACTAAACATGGACTTCTGTAGACAGAATACACAGAAATCAAAATAACTATATTCCTGGGAAGATACAACGGAGGTCAATATTTGTTGATAAAATAAAGCCAAGGGTCCGTTGTAGACCAGATCATCAATTTCTCATATGTTAGTTCAGGTTGAAGCTGAAGAAAATGAAAACAAGTGCATGGAAGTAAAACAAACAAACAAACAACAAAAAACCCCACCCCCAAACAACCCTGAATATATTCTTAATGAATTTTGAGGAGATATGAATGACAGACTTGATGCATTGAACACTAATCACAGAAGATATGATGAGTTATGGGATGAGATCAAGAACATCTTACAGGAAGAAACAAAATCATAACAAAGGCAGGAAAAAAAGAAGATCAAAGTGGGTGTCAGAAGAGACTCTGAAACTTGCTTTTCATCATAGAGTAAGTGAGGCAAACGGACAAAAAGATGAGGTCAAAAAAGAAACTAGAAATTACAAAGAACAACTTGAGATGACAAAATCAAAAATTCTAATAAGATGTGCAAAGACCTAGAGTTAAAAGACCAAAAAGAAAG
Organism: Echinops telfairi; assembly: GCF_000313985.2. NCBI lineage: Eukaryota > Metazoa > Chordata > Mammalia > Afrosoricida > Tenrecidae > Echinops > Echinops telfairi. Next base: position 133,471,844 of record NW_022111373.1, read on the forward strand.
TACATATTCAGCATACCTTAAACTGACACTCAAGAAAAAAATTAAAACTGAAAGATTCTATATGCAAAATGTTGAACGATGTAGGAAGAATAAAAATATGCCCCCACCCAAAAAAAAGGGAGATGACAGAGTCACTCTATCAAAAAGAACTAGTGGACATTCAACTATTTCAGAAGGTAACATACGATCAAGAACCAATGGTACTGAAGGAAGTTTAACCTGTACTGATGATATTAGCTAAAAGTTTGTCGCTAGTTATCAATGGAATACCAATTGAAATGTTTCAAAAAGCCAATGGAGCATTCGCTAGGCTGCCAAACTTTTGGGAAGACAGCTAATTGATCAACTGACAACTGAGTCACTCTTGTACCTTTCTAAAGGAAGATGAATCAACAGAATGCAGAAATTATAAAACAACATCATTCATATCACATACAAGTAAAATTTTTCTGAATATCATCCAATAATGTCTGTAGCAGTACATTGGAAAGGAGTTGCCAGTCCTCCAGCCAGACTCAGAAGAGGATTTGGAATAAGGGTTATAATTTCTGAAGTCAGATGGATCTTAGCTGAAAGCAGAGAACACTAGAAAGATTTTACTTGTGTTCTTGGACTACGCCACAAATGACAGAAGACTTGATAAACTACAGGAGGACATCAAGAGTATCATTCAGGAAAACAAAAAGTCCTTAAGAAAACAAGAAAGGAATGATGAAAGTGGATGCCAGAAGAAATTCTGAACTTTCTTTCAATACTAGAGAACTAAGGCAAATGTAAGTAATGATAAAGTAGTTATGTGGAACATGTACATGGATCAAGAGGCAGTTTTGTGAACAGAACAAGGGAATTCTGCATTAGTTACAGGAGAAAATGTCTGCTTTAGGATTGTATCTTCTCACTGTAACTATTCAATTTGTGTGCTGAGCAAATAATCAGAGAAGTTGAGTAATATGAAGAAGAAGGTTATATCAGGATTAGAAGAAGGCTTATTGACAACCTGCAATATACTAATGACATAAATGCTGAAAGTGAAGAGGAATTTTTACACTTGCTCATGGAGATGAAAAATGTTGGCCTTCAGGATCAATTACAACTCAATATCAAGAAGACCTCACAACTGGACAAATAGGGAACCTCATTATATTTGGGAACAAGTTAGATGTTTTCAAGGGTTTTTGTATTGGTTGGACCTGTAATCAATACTCATAGAAGCAGCAGTCAAGAGATCAAAAGCTGAGTTACATTGAGTAAATGTGCTTCAAAAGATGAGTATTGAAATGTAAGGATGTTACTTTGAGGATGATTGTGTCCCTAACTGAAGCCATGGTATTTTCAATAGCCTTAAATGCATATGAAAGTTGGTCATTGAATAAAGAAAACCCTGCTCCCCCAACAAACAAACAAAAACCAATGATGGATTTGAATTTCGGTGCTGGAGAAGAATATTGAAATTACTGTATCCTGAAAAGAGGACAAGGTGATCTGTATCTGAAGAAGTAAGGTCAGAGTTCTCCTAGAGACAAGGATGCCAAGACTTTGTCTTACATACCTGGACATATTGTCAGGAGAGACCAATTCTTGGAGAAGGACATCATACTTGGTAATATAGAGAGGAACCAAAAGAGAGGAATTCCATTAAGAGATGGATTTACACGGTGCCTGGAACAATGGACTCAAACATAAGAACAATTGTTATGATGATACAGGACTGGGCAGTGTTTCATTGTGTTGTCAACAATAGTCACTATAGATTGAAACTGATTCAATGGCACCCAGCAACAAGACAAATGTATGCATATTAAAGTTGGTCATTGAATGAGGAAGAAGCCAGGAGCATTTATGCTTTTGAATTATGGTGTTGGTGACAAATATTGAATGTACCATGGAGTTCCAAAATCACAAACAGCACTCTCTTGGAAAAATATACACAGAATTATCCTTGAAGAAAGGATAGTGACATTTCATCTCTGACAATTTAAACATTTTATCAGGAGAGACTAGTCCATGGAAAAGGTCTTTATGCTTGGCAAAGTGTAGGGGCAGTGAAAAGGAGAAATACTCTTGATGTGATGAATTAACACAATGCTTGCAATGATGTGCAAAAACAACAATAATTGTGAGGATGACACAGGCCAGGCTGCATTTAGTTCTGTTGGACAGAGGGTTGCTATGAGTCTGAACCCACAAAATTGCATCTTAGAACAATAAAATAGAGAAGCTTATATCAAGAGAATGATTCACATAGTGATAGATACCAACACGTTCTAATTTCATGGTTCTTAAGTCAGATTGAAAGCTTTTCCAAATTTGTTTAGCTTTAAGAGCTGATGAATCCAAGATGGGAAGGTCAGATGCCAGATTTCTGACTGCAGATCCACATGATTCCCCAGTTGGCCAGTCACGTTATTGGTTGGAGAGGCAAGTGAACACAAGATCAGTTGTGGATGGCTGCTGGAATTGGCAGGCAAATATGATAGACTAGTGGCTCAAGTATAAAAAAATTGAAGGTGAAATTAAGAGCTAGATGCAGGATCTAGACCTGGCAAAAAAGCAAAAAATGTCTTTCCACAGAATCCACTCATATTGGCAGCAGTCACGAAGATATCACCGTAGGGAATTAGCAGGTCTTATTTTCCAAAACATTGAGAACCCTCCTAGGCAACTGACACAAAACCTTTACTATCACATAGTACTTCATAGGGATATGTGATCCAGACAATACCCATTCATCATGATATTACAAAAACCCAGGTGTTATCAAGGAGATATTAGAAAGGATAACTGAAAACATCTTGTCGCTAACTACTGCCTAAAATAATTAATTGATCCAATTGTATCGTCTATTTAGAGTCTATCTTTAAACATATTTTAAAATATTTTAAATTTATACCTCAAACATTTAAAGAAGGCAAACTTTTAAAGCAATTGGTAACTTTTCCTTATTGGATACAGAATTTCCCCCTTAGCTGTAATAATAGCCACTTGTTGCAAACTGATTGAGTCAATAATGATCAGATCTGATTCAGTGGTTAAAACTGAAATAACCAGAAAATTGCAAAGTCAATTCAATTATTTTAACAATCCTAATGACTAAATAGGATTACACTTATTTAAGTGGAGAATGATCTATTTCAAAGCAGTTGGTGATTACTTTTGCTGAAGAGGGAAATTGATCATTTGCAGTAGCTCATCATACAAATAGTTTTTTTAAGCAAGTTGGTATTCAATTGACACTATCTAAAATAATTGTATTTTTTCTGTTGAAAAAGTTGAATATTGATGAGAGACATGTTGTTAATTTTTTATGGGTGACATCCAGACATTTATAGAATTTCATTCTGTAGCATGTTTATTGTTGAAATAACACTGTAATGCGGAAATTATTTGTTCTCCGCTCTTTTCAACCAATTACTCTCAACATCACGATAAAATGCAACCAATCAATAATGGTTGATATACATACAAATAAAACTCCTTAATTTTTTGATCATGGAACTGAATATTGACTCCTAAAACTACTACCTATATTCCCAAATATGACAGTGGGAAATTTTAATATTTTATTTGCAAAGTAGGATGATAAAGTAAAACTCAATTTATGTTGAATGTTTAAGTTTTCTTAAAATTGATGATGACTTTATACATAATTATAGAGCCATTTAACCTAACCTGACTTAAAACATATTAACTGTGATATCTCTACTTCAATGCACGTCCAATGAGTTCAACATTTAGAACAGCTGTTCTGATATAAACTAAGGCTAATTGCTGCAATCTCAATAACATTTGAGTGGAATTACAACATGCCAACAGAGAGAAAAGAAAGAAAAAACAAGCTGAGACCATTTACTTAAAAAAAATCGCTTTATTTTATTTTAAAGACACAATATTTAAATTTTTTGCCGTGAACTACTTTATAACTTGTAAGGTGTTTAAACATAGCTGTACTATTTATCCTCTATATAATTTGGTACATAAGAATTTGTTGCTGCTGTTAGATACCCTCCAGTAATTTCCCCTTTTGTAAATTTATGTACAGCAGAGTGAAACAGTGCCCTGTCCTGGGCCACCCCGACAATTTTTCTCATGTTGAGTTCATTGTTGCACCCACTGTGCCAGTACGTCTTATTGAAGGCCTTCTGCCTTTTTCTACCCCTCTGCTTTTGCATACACAGTGTTCTTCTCTGGGGACTTAGCTCTCTTGACAACATGTACAAAGTATACAGAATGTTTCACTAATCTTGCCTGAAAGAGCAGTCAATGCTACTTTTAATATTCTTCTCCCAGACCGGAAATCAAATGCATTGAATGTTCTTCAGTCTTCCTCAGTCAATGTCCAACTTCCACATGAATATGAGGCCATTGAAAGTGCCATAGCATGAGTCAGGTGCGCCTTAATCCTCAGAGTATTCTACTTGCTTTTCAACACTTTCAAGACGTTTTGTGCAACAGATTTACCTAATGCACTGTGTCATTTTTCTTGGCTGCTGCTTGCATGAGCATTGATTGTGGACCCAAGAAAGATGAAAACTTTGACAACAGCAATATGTTTTCCATTCGTAATTGTGATAACTATTGGTCCAGTTGTGAGGGCTTTTAGTTTTCACATTAAGTTTTAATATGTACTGAAGGCTGCAACCCTTGATCGTCAACAATCCTTATATAATTATTTAGGTAAACAGGGTTTTGGCTGCCCTAAAAGTAGAATCAAAGGAATAACAACAACCCCCTCTGACACATTTATGTTAAGATATTTTTCAAAGGTAAGATACTATGTATTGAGAAAATAATTTCATTCACTTTTTATAAGATCCTCCCCCCAGGAGATGAATAGAAAATTTCAAATGACAACTTGAGAGGACAAAGTCAAATATTATAATGAGATGTGCAAAGACCTAGAATTGGAAAAACAAGAGGGAAGAACGTGCTCATCATATCTTAAACTGAAATAACTCAAGAAAAATGCAAGGCTTGAGTTGCAATCTTGAAAGATTCTATGGGCAAAAGGAATGGTGCAGAAAGCATCAAAGGACAATGGGTAGAACACACAGAGTCACTGTACCAAAAAGAACAAGTCGACACGTGGCCACTGCAGGTGGTAGTATGTAAGCAAGGAAGAAGTTAAAGATGCACAGAAGGAAGAAGTTAAAGATGCACAGAAAGCATTAGCCAAAAACAAGGTTCTAGTAATTTATGGAATACCTATTGCAAATGGGTCTGAAGCTGAAGAAGCACTAGAAGCACTAGAAGCACTCACTAGTCTATGCCAGGAAATTTGGAAGACAGCTACTTCATAAAATGACTGCAAGAGACCCATATTTGTGTTACATTGATATCACATGAAAGCAAAATTTTGATGAAGATTATCCAACAATAGTTGCAACAGGACATTGACAGGGGTTTGCCAGTTTCAGGACAGATTCAGAAGAGGACTTAGATCACAGGATATAATTGTTGATGTCAGGTGAATCTTGTCTGAATGGACAGTATACCAGAAAGATGTTTGCTTATTTGTCACTATGACAAGGCATTTTAATATGTGGATCATAACACATTTTTGAATAACCTTGAAAAGGGTGGGAATTCCAGAACTCTTGATTGTGCTCTTGTGGAACTTGTACACAGATCAAGAAGCAATTGCACAAATAGAACAAGGGAATACTTCATGGTTTAAAATGAAGAAAAGCATCCTTGAGGGTTATGTCCTGTCACCATACTTATACAATTTGTATGCTGAGTAAATGATTAGAGATGCTGTTTTATATGAAGAAGAATATGGCTTCAGGATTATAGAAAGGCTTATTAACAACCCTCAATTTGCAAGTGACACAACCTTGTTTTGTTAAAAGGGAAGATGACTTGAAGCAATTACTGATAAAGATCAAAGGTTGCAGTCTTTAGTATGGATTACAACTCAATATAAAGATGAACAAACCCCTCATACTAGGATCAAAAAGTAAACATCATGATAAATGGAGAAAAGATTGAAGTTGTCAGGATTTTGTCTTGCTGGGATTCATACTCAGGGATCAAAACTCATGGAAGCTGCACT
>NW_022111373.1:133479594-133498640 GCF_000313985.2 Echinops telfairi
TCTGAGGCTTTCCACTCCAGTGAAGAGTTACAGTCTTGGAAACTCATGCAGATGCTCTACCCTGCCCCATATGGCTTCTGAGTTGGCACCCACTCGATGGCAGTGAGATTCCCATATATGTAGGATTAGATTAATTGCTCTGGAGATTCAGTTTTATTTTTTGTGATTATGTTAGTGTGTTTTCTAAGATAATGACAAAAAGTTAAAATACAACACTACGATGAGTTACATTAAAATTATTTTATAAGAATTTTGTCAAAAATAAAGAAAACAGATTAAGTAAAAAATTTAGGACACATAAAAACTATTCATGTGCATCTCTCAGGGAAAGAAGAAAAGTCATTATGATCCATATTTATGGCACATGAAGCATGAGGTATGATTCATGATATAATTACAACTATCTTTTTGCAGACTTCCACACACATTTTCTATTTTATGTCATTTTAATTCTAGTGCTTTGGAATCCAAGGATAAATCAAGAATAATAGGCATGATAAAACATGACATTAGGTGTTAAAATAATTTGATTTGAAGTAAATAGATTGTGAGGTTAAAAATGACGGAGAACATTATCTGTGACACAGTACATGGATAAAATATGAGTGACTAGAAGAAGACAATAGACATCTGAATAAGATTTTAGTACTCAGTAGGCATTGCTTTTATGATAAAACAAATCTTGCAATCTAATAAGTGGTCAGTGACTTTGATCCCCCTCCTTGCCCCATCCCTGACTGTGGGAAATTCTACAACATCTTTCACAATTTTACCACAATAACTTGGTCAAACATACTGTCACTTTTGGGGTGGTATAACTCTCAGTGAAATTTGATGCTTTTGGAAATTCAAAATAAATTGGGAATCTGTCCTAAACAAAAATGTATGATCAAAAAAAAATTCTTTTTTTTTTTCCCAAGCTGTTGCTAAAATATATATATATATATATCCCACTGTGGATACATGACCTTTTACCACATGTCTCCTCCAACCCCCATGGACGAGGGAATCACTGAGCCTTCAGGAAAAGGTGGACAGGCATCAGGACAGCATGGAAGGCTCTCTTGTGGTCTGATCCATGAGGCCATTTTCAGTTATTTCGTTGCAGCATGTTACTGAATAATGTGTTATTTCTTTCTTCTATACTTCCTACCATTACTTTTTATATACCGCACTGTTTTTTCTTGTTCTTGTCTTTTTCCCTATGCCTTTTATCTGACAAACTTCTACTCACAATCCTCACCACGTATCATGTATAAAGAGAACTCCTACAGCCTCGTTTCCCAACCATAATAGTAGTTCTTTATATATTTTATTCAATACATCAGGGGCTGAAAATTAGTGCTTATCACCCTTATTATAAATACAGTCAAGAATTATTTACTTTTCAAATTTTAGAAAAAAATCATTTTATTGGGAGCTCTTATAGCTCTTATCAAAATCCATCCATCCATCCATCCATCCATCCATCCATCCATCCATCCATGTTTCAAGCACATTTGTACATATGTTGCTATCTGTGTTAGACAGGATTCTCTAGAGAAACAAAACCAGGACATTGATGATTTTAGATAGATAGATATAGATATATACAGCATGAAGTTCACACAGCAGTACAGAGGGTTCAGTTCAACTCACTTCCATGGAACAGTCAATATACTAGAAGTCCTTCAACTCACGAGGGTTGCTAGGTCCATGGTCAAGGAAGCAGACACGTGAGACTGTGGTAGAGCAATGCAGGCAGTCCAGCCACACCAATAGTCAGCCAGATGACAGGATCCAACAGTGCCAAGCCCAAGTGATATAAACATGAGCAGCATGGTGAAGCAGGTTTTGAAAGAACCTACAGCTCTAGCGACATGATTCATGGGTTGGGTGTTCAACAGGTAGTGTAGCTCACAAGTTGAGGCAGAGAACTAGCAGCCACATGCTGGTCTGATCACCAGAGAGTAAGAGAGTCACAGGCGGGGCTTTCTGGGCCATTGATCTCTTTGCCCTCCATTCTAACTGCAACCTTATTAATCCCGCATGTTCCTATTGGCCAGGTTGGCACAATAAACCTACCTATCACTCCATCATCATTTTCAAAACATTTTATTTCCACTTGAGCCCTTGATATGAACTCATTTTCTTCTTCCCCCATGAACCATCAACAGACGAATGGATTAAAAAACTGTGGTACATACATACAATGGAGTACTATGCATCACTAAAAAGCAGCAATGAACATTTTTATATTCAACAATTTAAAAAAGTAATCAAACCTCCAATGGCTTGCCCTTTTCCCCTTTTTCCTATTCCTCCTTTTACGAAATATAATCTTCCCTTTCCCCTTAATTAACACCTGTCTATCCTCTAGCCTATTGCTTCCCCTTACCTCCCTTCCACTGCCAATCTGGTAACCATCAAAACATGTTTATTGAAGTACAAAAAAAACCCCAAAACAAACCCTTTATCTTGATTTTTTTCTTTAATGACAATGGTCTCATTTTGTCCTTTGGCATGTTGTGATGGAAGCACTTCAGTCAACATAATGTCCACTGACTATCAGCATTATGAGGTTTTTCATAGTTCCACCATGCTTTTTTAGAGATGCACTGTACTCTATTGTGTGTACCAAAGTTTAAGTTATTTCCATCTTGTTGATATTTTGAATAATTCTATGATAACTAAAGTTATGCACATATCTATTTGTGCTATAATCGTATTTCTTTTTTTTAACATTTTATTAGGGGCTCATACAACTATTATCACAATCCATACACACATCAATTGTATAAAGCGCATTTGTACATCATTCTCAAAACATTTTCTCTCCACTTAAACCCCTGGCATTAGGTCCTCATTTTCCCCTCCCTCCCCGCTCCCCCCTCCATCATGAGCCCTTGATAGTTTATAAATTGTTATTTTGTCATATCTTGCCCTGTCTGATATCTCCCTTCACCCACTTTTCTGTTGTCCGTCCCCCAGGGAGGAAGTCACATAGAGTTCCTTGTAATCGGTTCCCTCTTTCCTACCCACTCTCCCTCTACCCTCCCTGTTTCGCCACTCACACCACTGGTCCTGTAGGGATCATCCACCCTGAATTCCCTATATTTTCAGTTCCTATCTGTACCAGTGTACATCCTCTGGTCTAGCCAGACTTGCAAGGTCAAATTCGAGTCATGGTAGTGGGAGCGGGGAGGAAACATTTAGGAACTAGAGGCAAGTTGTATTTTTCATCGTTGTTACATCGCACCCTGACTGGCTCATCTCCTTGAGGGTATAGATCAAGTAAATAGATTGCTGGATCTTATGGGTATTTCTATTCTCGTTTGAGGAAGAACCATATCACTTTTCCGAGTGGTGGTTTAACTTAACAATTGCCTGGCAGTGTAGGGAGGTTCCATTCTCACAACACTTTCTACAACATTTTGGGTGTTTTAATTTGACTATCAGACTCCATATCACTGTTTTGATTTGATTCTCTCAGGCAGCTAGTGATCAGCATAATTTGTTCATATATTTGTTGGTCACCTGAATATCTCTTTGGTACACTAATTGTTCATATCCTTTGCCTAATTTTAAGTTGGATTAATTCTTTTTGTTGGTATGATATTTCCATTTGCTGTAAAATTTTAGAGATCCTGTTCAATGTATCATTGTCCAATTTTTCCTATTAATAATTATTTCTCACTATGCCATTTTAAATGCAATCTCTCTTGAGAAGAAATTATGTTGTATTCCATTTTGTAATCTTACCATATAGCATGAAACCATGCACTCAAGGGCCATGACATTCATTGACTATATTAATTAATTTAGTTAGTAGTACTTACATGCGTGGTAGTGTGCATATTTTCTTTGGAGTTATGACCTGAGTTGAAGTTTCAATTCTACTAGTTATCAGTGCTGTGATATTATGCACAGGAAAATCATCTTTCTGTGTCTTTAAAGTAATGAAATGGACCGGCAATAAATCCAAGTTTACCACATTATTGTTGAGAAGCAGAACAAGGCATTCAATCTTAATGAGTAATTCTTAAAATATAGAGTAAAACAACAATGTGATAGCTAGGTTTTGCATCCATCTTGTAAAACAGGATTCTCAGTGGTTTGACTACTAAGACCTAGTACATTCTCATGAATTGACCTCACACAATATAATCATCTTCATGATAGAATCTGATGTGACCATCCAATCAGTTGTAAAAGGATTGGGGTGACATGGCACCCCTGTCTTCTGTTCATAGTCCTGGTGGAATTCAAGGAAAATTTCCTCCAGGATGTGGCCCAATATATTTCTAAGTGGACACTCTAGAGAGCTTGATTACTTCCTAAAGTTCCAGACACTGCACCTGGCTCATCAACCACTGGGTCTTTAGACATTAGCCAAAGATCTGCTATTTTGCTTGCCAATCCCAAGAGGTAGTAGTGGCTTGCCATCTGACCTGCCATGTGACCATGCTGACCTTGGATTCATCTGTCTGTGCAGTCGCCAGATTAGGGTCTTCTTGTCCATTTTTAAGGACTACCAAGTAAGGCATGATGAGTCATTTGCTTGAAAAAAAATTATTTCTAAATATGCATACAAGGCATTACTGTTTTTGCTTCTCTATAGAATTCTAATATAAATTAGCACTGAATCCCTGTACATTCAATTTGCAATGGTCAAATTTAACTTTTAAAATAAAATTAAACATAAAGGAAGACTTTAATCCTAAAAAAATAAAGGGATACTTCGGCCTTAATTTGTTGTTATTTGCTACCCTTTTTGAGAGTAAGAGGTGATAAGACTTCCTGGTGCAAATAGTAATGTAAACCTTCCTGCCTGCTGAAAGTTGAAAGTTTGTGTTTCACTCAGAAGCACCTGGAAAGGCAGGGTTGGTGATGAATAATGGACCAATAACCACTTTATGGAACACAGTGCCACTAGATCGCACCCGGGTCACCATGATTCAAACTAGCTTTTATGGCAATGTGTTCTCTTTTTCTCACTCAGAGAATAACATGAGCTCTTTTGAAAAGCAGCTAAAGGACCCCTAACAACAATATGTTTTTAAAAATATAACAGTTCATAGGTTTTTAGATTGACTTTAAAACGCCTTTAAGTTTAGGAATGAGGAAAATAATCTTTAGGCCACTTTGGTTTATGTATTACCTCAGAAATCTCTTTAAGGAAACAAGAATAACCTACAAAAGCAATAGGACACAAGACATGATGCTTCCTTCATTTCAAATAGCATCTGGCTACTTTTAAAATTGCATCTGGCAAGAATTGATCAAGAAAGTGAAATCTTTGCCCACTAACATTTTTGCAATGCTTTAAAAGTTTGAGGCAATACAGAACTTTGGTCTAGTATATGATGTGACTGTAAATAATTTTCCTCACTGTTGGGTGCCAATAGACTCAGGACCAGTCAGCCAAAAATTACAAAATTACCACCTTTTCGTGATCACTTTTGTCGTTGAGGATTTCAGAGAACCTACAGCAAGTATGGATTCTGTTCTGACAAAAATGCGTCTTTGGCAGAAACCACCCTCCTCTATTTCCAACTCAGCGTTCCCAAGCTGCGTTATGTTTCCTTTATTTCTTTTCATTTCAAAAGTCGACCTTGATTGCTTTGAGGGGGTGAAAAATGTTCATTTTAAAAAGATTCTTCACACACACACACACACACACACACACACTCAAAATAGGATGTTATATCAAAACCAAACCAGTTGACATCAAGTTAAACTTGATCATATATGTTGGGGTAGAACTGTGCTTTCTAAAGTTGTCAGTGATGGCGATCTCAGAGAATGTCCCTGAATAGCACAGGGAGTTTGCATTCACTTGCTAATCTAAAGGTTGGAATCTCAAACAAACAGAGCAAATGCTGGGAAAAGGTCTAGGATTATACTTCCATGAACTATAAGGCCAAGACAATCCTATGGAGCTGTTCTACCATGTAACACATAGCTTCACCCTGAATTGCAATCAATTTGTTGGCATTGCATTTAGTGCTGGGTTTTAATGTTGTAGAAGGAGATTGTCAGGCCTTTTGTGCAGCACTTCTGGGTGAGTTCAAACTGTCAACATTTGTGTGAGTAGATAAATATTTTTTCAGTAGTACAAATCCTTTGTGCGAAATCATTAGCAGACAAATCATGTGTTCACAGTGCAAATCATTTATGGCACCTTGAAAACATGTCCAATAATTCCACTCTTAGTTATCTGCTCAAGAGAAATGAAATCAAAGGTTTATGTAAATATTTGTACCCAGATGTACATGTCAGTCTTAATCATCAGAACCAAGAAATGGAAACACATATACTGACTAATAGATGAATAAGCAAACTGTGATATATGCACAGACCATAACAGTACTATTGTCTCTCTCTCTCTCTCTCTTTCTTTCTTTCTCTCTCTCTCTCTCTCTCTCTCAATACACACACACACACACACACACACACACCAAAGTATGCTAAGTAAAAGAACTCTGTTACAAAAGACATGATTGATTCTTCTAAATGAAATATCCAGTGTTGATGAAACTATAGAAAGGTAACAGCCCTGATGGTCCTACTCATCGCATCCAATAGGATGGACTACACCAGCCTCCTCAGGTTTCCAAGGCTGTACTTCTTTTTTTTTTTTTTAACATTTTATTATGAGCTCATACAACTGTTATGGCAATCCATATACGGCTGTACTTCTTAAGAAAGCAGACTACCACATCTTTTTCCCTTAGAGGTACTGGTGGGTTTATCCCCCACCCCCAACCTTCCTATTAGCAGTTGAGTGCTTAACTTCTGCACCACTAGAGCTTTTGCTGTAAAGATTAAATCCTTTGGAACCATCTAGGGCTGTTCTACTCTGTTCCATAGGGTGATTATGAGTTGGAATTGACTGCAGCGGGCACCAAACCAAACCAAACCAAAACCAAACTCACTGCCATTGAGTCAATGCTAACTCATAGTGACCCTATGAGACAGGATAGAACTGCCTTGCCTTTTTTGAGTTTCCAACACCGTAACTGTTATGGGAATAGAAAACCTTACCTTGCTCTCTAAAGGTGCACAGCAACAACAAAATTATTAGATGTCTTTTATTGAAAATACAATAAAAAGAATACCTCTTTATTTTAGAATATTTGAACGCTTATACATTTCAGGGATATTTTTCTTGAATATCTCTTTATGAATATTAAAACATCAACACTATAAATAAATACTAATGATTAGTCTGAAAGGTATACAAGTTTAAGAATTTGAATGTTACTTAAATTTTCCTTTTCCTTTTAATATATAACAAGGTAGTTACTTAGTAGACTTTTGCTTTGTTAGAATAATTTATTAAAGTAATAAAACTCAAGGAAATGCAATTGGATATTAAAAAGATTTCCTACCTTTTTGGTTTTAATATTTCATAGAAACCTGTATCAAATCACATCCTATTGTAAATTTTTATTTCCTCATGTTCCATGGTAATCTGACTTTGTCCCTATTACTTCACTGATGGTGCTGTGTCAGACAGGGTTCTCTAGAGAAACAATACCAGAACACTAATAATTTTATATATATTTATATAGATAGATAACAAGAAATAAATTGTTAATTAATCTATAAAGCAGTACAAATGGCTCAGTGCCACTCATTTCCGTGAGACAGCTATTACACCTGCCGTCCTTCAAGTCTCGAGGGCCGCCGGGTAGTCCTCCGTGGAGCAATTCACACTATCTAGCCACAGGCAGCAAAGAGCAAGGAGGTCACCAACAGTCAGCCAGATGACAGGGTCCGACAGTCCCCAGCTCAAGAGATGTACCTCCCAGTAGCTTGGCGAAGCACAACGTGAAGGAACCTCAAGTTACTGTGACACAGTCTACAGGTTAGGTGTCCCACAGATAGTGTAACTTGCAAATGGAGGCACAGAACAAGCAAGACAGCCACACACGGGTCCGATGATCAAAAAGCAAGAGAGAGAGAGAGGTGAAGCTCACCAAGCCATTTATCTCTGTGCCCTTCAACCAATTTCACATGTGTTCATTGGCCATGTTGGCACAACAAACCTACCTATCACAGTGTTCACCATATCATAAGCAACAATTTAGCCCTCACCTCTCTTAAGTTTCTTCAAAAGCCATTTTAGCAGGTCTCTAGATCAACCTTGACAATGGCTGTGACCTACTTTTATTTCCTATGAGGTGATTCTTTGTGTATGCAACCTAATTCCTTTTGTCAATTATCTCAGAAAAGTTCAATTTCAAGGACACAAACTGTGTTTGTAGACCACATCCCCTTTGAACATGTAGAGCATTGTATTTATTGGCACTGTAGGTTTCTAACTCCATCTGAGAGCTTTTCAGGAGTCTGTGATATCAAGGACAACCAAGCCAATGATAACGCACCTTCTCAATTTATCCCATTAACCTAAGTTTAACTGAATTTCATCCCATACACTTAGTTTTGTGACCTTATGAACAGTTCTTAGTGCCTTGGATACTGTTCATCTTTTAAAATGTAAAATGTATAGTTAACTTGCTCCCATATAAGATTTAATGATGGAGTGTCTTGATAGGGTAGAGTAGTTCTCCCAGCTTATAATAACTTCCAAATGTCAGAAGACAGTTGAAATCCAACAAAGAACAAGTGTAATGTTTGATCCATCCCCCCAAAGTTTTCCTTCTGAATATGTCAAGAGAAAGGACTCTTGAGATAGTTAGTTTTCTTTCTTTTTTTTTTTTAACCCTTTGGCTTAACTCTATACAGACTTTTATAGAGAATAATAGTTCAAATTAACAGCAACAACAACAACACCAGAAGTTTGAAGTACTTTCCCAAAGATGTCTATGAAACTGGAGGCGCAATACTTTGAAAACCGTTGGATACCTTTGCAGGAGAGATGCAACTCAACCCTTCTTTTCAGCTGGGTGTGCTGTTTTCACATCATTGATGGCAGTACATCCCACAGGGAAAGAATCCTGCTTGCCTTGGAGATTACAGGTAGAGAATTGAAAGACAGCTGTACGGATTAGATGTTTAAACTGAAGCCAGGTTAGGAATAGACACAGAAAATGGACAGTTGTTCAGTCAATCAAAAATGATACTCTCTGTATTCACATGAAAGTGTCGGAGGGTCCAGTTTTAACAGGAGCAATAAACTCTCCAATGGCAGGATCAGAAATCTGCTCTTTGAAATGCAGTACCTCTGTATTTTTAAACCCAGAGGCTGATATAAATAGGGACCCATAAAGAGTACACAGATAATGGGCTCTCACCAAGAATCTTGCATTAGCTATGGTAATCTCACATAGGGATGCTATTCATATCCCATTTACCCACAGGGTAGAACATTTCAAAGCACATTCTTCTAGTTTTAAAAAACAAAAAACCCCAACAAAACAAAACCCTAAAAACGAAACAGCATACACACAGCTCTCTTTCCTTTTCAATTGTTTTTCCTGCTTATACTCTAAAATTCACGGACACTTTCACAAATTTCATCACCCTTTGGTCACTCTTACTTATCTTTTTAAGGTTTGAAAAAGAAGTTTTCTCTATTTTAATAACACAAACCGTGCTGTGTTTGTACTTGGATGATTATATGCATGATTTGTCTGTTTTAATCACTTTTTGAAGTAACTCCAAAATCTTAAGTTACTTAAAAATAACCCAAACTGTTAGAGACTGCAGATGACCCATAGCATTTTTTGTAGCATCATCACTTCTATTGACTTATTTTCCTTGGAGCAAGACCAAAAGAGCTGTCCTCATCTAGGACATACGATTCTTAAGGACAAGTGCAGGAATAAAGGAGGCAGAGTGAAATCACACAAGTGCGCTGTATGCTTCTGCACACCTGTGGGGAAGATTATATCGACTTGAGTGTCATTGGCCAAACAAGTTGTGTGGGCCATTCCAAACTAGTCACAGTAGAAAATGTGCTCAACTTGCAGGATCACTATGAGTTGGAATTGATTTGATGGCAGTGAGACAGGGAGTCAACCCAACGATGGATATAGAAAAATGATCTCTGAGCCAACCATAAAATCTCCTGCAATCTGCCATTTTGATCAAGAATATTTGCTCTCTCACATATATGATTGGATGCACCAGCACCTCTAGGAGCCCTCCTCCGTGAGACTACTAAAGTCTTACCCAATCATTCCTTCAGATGTATCATCTGGGACTTGTGATCTGAATCAGTTCTGGAGGAAGGTCCATTAAGTCTGCAGTCTGTGAAGAGAAGCGTAAGATATCTGTTACTACCCATATCTCGTTCACAGTCTGAAATGAACAGAGAAAGAGAGAAAAGGAGTATATGTAATTTGGGAAGTGTAACGAAAAAAAAAACTCAATAAATTCTGGTATTTGGAAAGACATATATCAATCCCAATTTCATAGCAATTCCCAAGAAGAGGCAACAGTTTTGAAGTCGTATGTTAAAGTCTAGGGATATTTTAAAAAAGGAAAGGGTCTGCCTTGGGTCCTTCTTTTTCTCCCTAGGGACCGGGTTTGTAATAGATGTAGCTCTGACTGTCTGTGATCATCCTGTGTGAGAGATTAAGCAGTGTTATGTACATAATTACTTGAAAACCCAAGGAGTAGTTTTCATTTGGAAGAGTCACAGAATTCTGTAATCCTGGACAGTAGGGACTTTAGAAATTATGACACTTTCAAAGTCATTTTAGGTTTTTCTCTCTCACTGACCCTAGTAGGATTCAAATGCATGTCCTTCTCTCGATCTGAATAAGGATCACAGGTGCCATGTGTGACTGTCTATCCCACAGGGAAGGGGAATCTATCTCCACATCTGCGGAAGCTGTTACAACAGGGATATAAGGAAAGCGGACCCAGAACGTGGGTTTTAATTAATAGGTTTTATTAGACTTAACAACCTGCCTGGGTGTTTGGAATTGAATGAGAGTAACGAGGGCAGGGTGAGGGGAGATTGGAAGACAGAGTAAAGATAGAGTAGCTGAAAGTAAGAAAGAGAGAGCTCAAGAGAGGAAAAGACAGAGGAGTGGACATGTGGCCACACAAGAAGGTGAAGAAAGTCAGAGAGAGAAAACAAAGGGATCTCATGTTGGAAAACTTTTGGGACATAAATAAGAAATCATGTCTAAAAGGAGCCTTCACTTCCCTTCAATTGTCTGTCAACTAGCAAAAAGGTGAAGAGTTGGGGAGAGCTATCTGTGATATGTCTTGAGAAGACGAGGTTGGGATGGAGAAGGGGTTAGAGATGCAGGCTGAGGCTGAGAACCTTAGCGTTACTGCTGGACCCTTTATGACAGTGGTTCTAAACCTTCTAATACCGTGCAAACCTAATCTTTCATACAGTTCCTCATGTTTTGGTGATCCCCAACCATAATATTATTTTCATTGCTACTTCATAACTGTGACTTTGCTACTGTTATGAATCATAATATAAATATCTGATATGCAGGATGTATTTTTATTGTTGCAAATTGAGCATAATTAAAGCATAGTGATTAATCACAAAAACAATATGTAATCATATATTGTGAAATATTTATTTCTAATGACAAATAAATGAAATTTTGTCTTGAAGCATGGTGTAGCATTGGTAGCAGTCTTAAAATACTAACAATAAACTGCATTGCTGCATTTTGTGACAGTATATGTAAAAAGTCAATGTCAATGAGAAGGTTGAGATAACTTCATTCTCACCTGATCAGAAATTCTCAGGGCAGTCTTTGCAAGAGCACAACGAAGATCATGTTCCACATTAAGTCTACTTCTTTATTTAGACTTGATAACCAACAAGCTGGAAAACTCTTTTTCACAAAGATATGTTGTTAGAAATGGAAGAAGGCGCAACACAGTCTCAGATAGAACAGGATATGACTGCAAACACTTGATGCAGAATTTTGTAACTGGCATTGTAGAGAAATCAGTTCTCACTGCATCGTGTTAATAAGTTCAGTGAACTCCTCTTGTGCTGTCTCAGGAACATCTTCAACTTTGACTGTGAATGGGCTTCTGGCATGTCAAATGCGGTGTCAGGTAGTTTTAGAAGTACAATGAAATTTCTTCTCCAAGCATGTGCAAGTGTTCTTTCACAGACATTATTATCGTAATCCTCTTGTCTGGTTCAATGTCATGTTCCTCAAAGAAAGCAAATAAGGTAGGCAACATGTACATTTTATTTTCCTCCAATTATTTTTGCCAAAGCTGAAGTTTTATTTGGAATGATCAAATTTTTTCAGACAAATAGAGGCATGTTACATTTGGTCCTTGCTGTGATAAATATATCTCATTCAAGATGGCAAAGATGTCAACCAAGTAAGCTATTTTCTGCAGGTCATTTTTATCGCTGAAAAGTGCTTCAAACTTGTCTTGCTTTCTGATTAAAAAAACATTTTGAGTTCATCACGAAGCTCAAAAACACATTGTAAAACTTTTCCTCTGGACCATCATGTGACTTCAGTGTGCAATAGCAGAGCATTATTCGGCACATCCAATTCGTTGCACAGTTGTGAAAACAGTCAACTGTTTAAAGTGCTTGCCTTTACAAAATGACAGAAGCTTTGATGCTTTTCATTACTTCTTGTAACTCTTGTGGCAGCATCTTCATTGTTAGTATTTGCAGATGAATCATACAGTTAGTTCCGATGACTTTTGGTGACTCGTTCAGTATCAAACGATGAAATCCAGATCAATATCCTAACATAGCTGGAGTACCATGTGTGCAAACACCACAGATCTTTTCCCCAGAGATCTTATGCTCTTTGAGAAATGAACCAACGTGTCAAATACATCACATGCAGTAGTTGTCATTTCAAGCGGTTTGAGAAAAAGAAAGTCATCTTTAAAATCACTATCATTAATATACCTCATGAAAACCAGTAACTGAACAGTTTGCAACGTCTGTAGATTCATCAAGCTGGATGCTAAATATTGGAAGTGGAGCAGACTTAATTTCCTGATTACCTGATCAAGAGTATCAACAGACATGTCATCTTTTCTTCAGCGGACAGTGTCATTAGATAAGGTAATTGCACTCAATTTCATAACAAATTTGTCTCTGATCATAACTCGAACAATGTCTTTGGCCACTGGCAACAGTAAATCCAAAGAAATGGTGTGAGATTTTCATAGCTCTGGCAATTCTGAGGGCCAGAAATATGAAGGTTCAACGGTTGCAACATTTTGTTTGTGGTGCTTGCACCAATGTCAAATCTGGCTTTCGTCAGTCCATCAGCTTTGCTTCTAAAAATTGGTATCCTTGCTGGCAAAACTTGGATGCTGGTTATCAAAATGGCATTTTAGTTTGTTTGGGTTCACAGATTCGGCTGATAGAACTTCACAACAAATAACACATTGTGGTTTCTCAATTCCTGCTGTAATTATTGAGGTAAAACTATACTTTACAAAATCCTCACTATATTTACATTTTCTTAACGTTCTTCTCTACATGATCCAATGTCATGGGATGGTTTACTAATGAAAATAGTATATAACAATAGTTTTAATAATACAAAAGATGATACATGGTATAGGCCTTTCAAAACAGTTTATTAAAATTTCTTATGATTTACCATTCTCTGTGCTTTTTTTAATACCTGTTACTATCACTGGGGGGCAGTGTTCACATGAACCACAGCTGAATATAAAAAGACTGATCAGCATCCAGATTAAGTTCCCACGGTACAGATATTGTTTTTTCAATAGTTGATTATTTTACATATACCCAGTAATTATAATTCATGAAGTTTTGTTTTACTTCCAATTCTGCTGCTTTCAAAACAGTAGCTGCTTTTTAAAAGAGCAGCTGCTTTCTACACAGTAGCTGCTCTCTACACATGTGTGACTGGTCTGCATAAGTACATTGCGGCACCAACCCTGTTACATACACCTGCATTTCTATGCGGTGTATGTGATGGGGTTGGCTCAATGATGTCACCACGCCGGGTACTTGTATGAGGGCTTATCTGCATGTGGGTGGACCCGCCTGCAAACGGATACAGGAGTGGTCTCTTCGTTCCTAAGACTCAGAAAGATGTGTTTTCAGATGATCTTAGGTGACCCCTGTGAAACGGTCATTTGATCCCAAAGGGGTTGCGACCCACAGGTTGAGAACCCCTGCTTTAGAAGGATAAGTCCTATGAGGCAGAAATCAGGCATGCTTTCACTGTCCAACCCCTTTACCATATTCTGACACCACCCACCCCTCCCCACTACTACTAAGTCCTTAACTTCCCAGCCAGGCAATCTCTTCACCTTTGACCTGCTCTGTCAGTGTTGAAAAGCTCCATTAACATGAACACATGTACAAATTGCAGTGAACTATATAAGCCAACCTCTCAGCCCCCAACAGTCATGTTTACATTTTACGTGGGACAGGCAGCCCACCAGTCTGTCTTGTGGACTCTAGCTACCATGGCTTCATTATCACCATTGCTTGTCCACAGAGAACCTGATTAGCATGGTTCTTTTTCTGGGTGTGAGATTCTTTGCTCCTGCTTCTGAAGTGGTTCCTTTTATAGCAGGGGAATGCAAAACTGGCCAAGCCCTTCTTTTGGAATTTTGTGTACCGTATTTGCATGGTCCCATCCCAACATTTAGTAGGAGTTACAAAGACAAAGGGTAGAAGAACAAGTCTTAGTGGTTAAGTGGGTTATACTTTGGGCTGATAGCCAGAAAGTTAGCCCTTTAACCCTTACCAGTTGCTTTGAGGAATAAAGTTGATTCTCTCTGCTACTGTATAGATTTAAAGCCTCAGAAACCCAGAGGGGAAATTCTACACTGTCCTATAGGGTCCCTATGAGTGAGAATCAGCTTGATATACCAGGGATCTGCATAGGTGATATATCAGTGAGCTACATCAGACTGCAGCTACTCGAGTTGGAAGAACATATGAGTGTCCCCTGTTATAATTTCAGCCCAACCTGACACATATCAATGCAATGATGTTATATACCCCAAACTCATTGTTGATTTGTGTGATAGGTAGGTGTATAGTGCCAACTTGTTCAATAGGAACATGTGGGATTAATAAGGTTTCAGTTTGATTGGAGAGCAAAGAGATAAATGTCTCAGCAAGCCTTGCCTCTCTCTCTCTCTTGCTCTCTGGTGTTAAGACCAGCATGCTGCTGATTTAGCTAGTTCTCTCCCACAACTTATAAGCTACACTACCTGTGGAACAGCCAGTGGCTCCTAGTTCTCTGCCTCAACTTGTGAGCTACACTACCTGTGGGACAGCCAACCCATGAATCCAATCACTAGAGCTTGAGGTTCCTTCAAGACCTATTTCACAATGCTGCTGGTATTCATCACTCGAGATTGAGGCTGTCCCATCCTATCATCTTGATTGATTGAGCTTGATATCCCATCCAGGCCTGCTTCATTAGGCTCCTGAGCTGCTGACAGTTGGTGAGCCACTCTGCTGTTTGTTGCCTGTGGCTGGACTGCCTGGCTTGGACTAGGGAAGACTCAGCTGTCTGCCTCCTTGACCTTTGAGCCCCAGATCTTGTGAGTTGAAGGACTTCTAGTATATTAACTATTTCACAGAAGTGAGTTGAACTGAGCCCTCTGTACTGCTGTGCGGACTAATTAACTGTTATATTCCTTTGTGCTATATCTATCTATTATCTCTATATAATCATAAGTGTCCTGGTTTTGTTTCTCTAGAGAACACTCTCTAATACAGGCTATATCTTCCTGATAAGGAGGAGAAGCAGGAAGAAGCATTTACATTGCCTGAAATTACCCTCCCAGCTAGTTTCTTGTGAGGCAGGGAAGGGGCCAGTTATCCAGAGCCCAAGGACACCTGGGCAATGCCTGTTTATCTGAAATGCAGTCATTATGGAGTGTTAAATACAGTCCTTACAGCTGCTACAACTGGTATAACAAAAATACACATACCACAAATGGGTGGTTTTAATGAACAGTTTAGTAGGGTTGTTCTTAGGTGCAGCAGTGCTAACTTACAGAGACTATGGTGTGTTGGGCTGCTAACCACAAGGTCAGCAGTTCAAAAGCACTAGCAGTTCCATAGGCGAAATATGAGGCTTTTGATTCCCATAAAGAGTTACAATCTTTTCAACCCACAGGGGCAGTTCTACCTTGCCCTATAGCAGCGGCTCTCAACTGTGGGTCGCAACCTCTTTGGAGTCAAATGACCCTTTCACAGGGGTCACCTGATTCATAACAGTAGCAAAATTACAGGTATGAAGTATCAATGAAGATAGATTTATGGTTGGGATGTCACCACAACATGAGGAACTGTATTAAAGGGTCAAGGAATTAGGAAAGTTGAGAACCACTGCCCTATAGGGTCACTATGACTCAAAATTCCACTTGATGGCAATGAGTTTGCAGTTCTTGAGTTATGTACAAAACACTGGCTCATCCTGTGTCCTCATAATTGTCCTTGTGTTTGAGCCCATTGTTGCAGCCATTGTGTCAATTTATGTTGTTTAGAGGCTTCCTCTTTTTTTATGCCTTTTTACTTTTCTAAGCAAGATGTCTTTTTCTAAGCACTGGCCTCTCCTAAGGAACCCTGGTGGTAACATGGGTTACATGTTGGTCTGCTTACCATAAGGTCAGCATTTTGAAACCATCAGCAATTCTTAGGACTAAAGAGGAGGCTTTATACTCCTGTAAACCTACACAGTCCCAGAAACTTAGAGGGGTCAGTTCTACTCTGTCCTGCAGGGTTACTACGAGTCAGTGTTAACTCAAGGCCAGTGAGTTTAGCTTGGTCTCTGCTGAAAACATGTGCAAAGTAAACGATATGTAATCTCTTGATCATTGTTTCTAGGGAGCATTCTTGCTGTACTTCTTCCAAGACAGATCTGTTTGTTCTTTTGGAAATTCATGATACTTTCAATATTCTGCTCCAGGACTATATTCAAATATATTGACTCTTTTCCCGTCTTCTTCATTCACTTTTTATAAGCACATGAGGCAATTGAAGATATCATGGCTTGGTTAGGTACACCTCAGTCCTCAAAAATGACATCCTTCCACTTCAGCATTTTCAAGAGATCTTGTGCAATGCATCATTTGATTTCTCCATTGCTGCTTCCATGAGCACTAATTGGAGATCCAAGCAAGAAGAAATACTTGACAACTTTAATCTTACTCTATATATTGGAAGGATTTTTGTTTTCAATACTGAGAACATACAACATTTGAGTTGTAATTCCTACTGAAAGTTGCAATCCTTAATTTTAATCAGTAACTGCATCCAGTCCTCCTCACTTTCACCAGGCAAGATTGTGTCATCTGCATATGACTGGTGACGTGTTCTTCTTTACATAGCCCAACATCTCAGAATATGTGTTCAGTGTACAGATGAATAGGTATGGTTCAGTAGGCACAAATCCAGATTCAGGATACCTGGCTCTAGCAGACGGTTTTCTCTCAGTGTTGACTTTTGGAGAAGGTCCTTGCCTTTTCAACATCTATTCCTTGATTTCTTTGTGATTTTCATGTGAATTGACATCAACTTCTCCCATCTCTCCTTACTTCTCAATGCCTGACCTGCTCTTTTCCCATCACAATAGAGGTTGGGTCTCCCCATACACTACACCAATACTCACTCATTGCTTCCGAGTCGAGTCCGTTTCGTAGCAATCCTGTACAACAGATACCTGTCCCTGGTGGGTTTACAAGACTGTAATGCTTTGCAAGAGTAGAAAGCCTCACCTTTCTCCCTCAGAAAGGCTGGCAGTTTCCAGATGCTGAACTTGAAGGTTATCAGTCCAACCAGTATGCAACCAGGGTTTCCTCATAAACATAGGGAAAAAAATCCATTTGCAAATGCATTTGTAACCACAGGTATACAGCCTAGGATCTACAACATAGTTTGGAGGAACACAAAACAATCCATTACAAGTCTGTTGACAATGACACCAAAGCAAGAGAGAATCTGTATTCTCAAGAAGTTATATTTTGCTTCTACACTGCCCCAGTCCCTATACTGTACAGAATATAAGATATTCATTTCTACTTCTAAAGATAAAGTGGTATTATAGATGTAACATACTGTTCATATCTTCATATTCTGAAATTCTCTCTATGTATATGCCTATATTTGTGTCTGCATCCATATATACACATATACATAGAGAAAAAAATAGATAGAAATTATATTTATAATCATCCCGGAATATACAGTTCCATGTAATCTCAGAAAAGTGATTAAACTGACACATATGTTCACATGTGTGTAATAGAGACAATGAAATATACTACATAGATGTTCAGTGTTATTTGAGAGAAAGAGGCACTACAAGTTGTACACACAGATTTTCAGTGTTACACTAGAGGCTCAGACATACTTTCTTAAAGAGACAAAGGCACATCAGAATGCTAAGTGTGCTTGGGTGAAAGGCTACATCAAGCTTACAACTCATGGGATGTAAACAAATAGAAGCAGACTGTTACCCTTTGCTGTTAAGAAAATTCTAGCTCATGGAGCTGGGAAGTTACATATTAGAAATGTTCTAGAGTGTTTTTGTGACTACAATATTTACAGCAGCAGAGAATCAGGACTTTCTTCCTCAACACACTTAAGCGAATATAGTAATCAAACATGAATTCTTTGTGCCACAACAGGTCCCAAACCCAGGATAAGGCTTATGGATTGTTTAATATGAAAATTATATTTCAATATAATTTTCAACGGTTTTTAAAAGTCTGTGGAAATTTATGTCTTCTGCTTTTTCACATGAACTTTGCAAAGTCCCTTCCTATAACTGTTTTATTTGGGGTTTTAGATATTTCCATTACCATGTAATATTTCCTTGTGCTACAAAAACTTGGTGATAAACAGATAGCGATTCTTAGAAAAGTAGAAAAAAGGATGACCTCTGTTTCTGTTTTTCTTCAATATTGGTATATGATAGCACTTAAAAAATAAATGGGAGATGCATTCATTTGGCTATAGCATGGAGCCTGGTTACTCTATTGGTCACAACTCATACCTCACCTTCAGTCTAAAAAATATTGCATATGTATTTTTTTCCTACCTGTGATTTTCTGATCTTGATAGTCCTCAAACTCTCAGTTGTTTTGTGCTTCAATAGCATCTGTGGCAGTGATCACTCTAC
>NW_022111373.1:133504908-133507631 GCF_000313985.2 Echinops telfairi
CCCTTGTGTATTTCTATTTTTTAAAGCTAGTAGTTTTGGGTGTTTTGTTATGACAGCTCTAGGAAATTAGCACACCACATGATTGATTTTCGGTCATTTCCATCAGATATCTGCTGTGACAGATTTGTGATTAAATCATACCTGTATATAGTCAGTAATTGAGTTATCTTACCCTTCACATGCATTCTGTCACTTCCTCAAGATCCTGAGTAGTGATTGATGTATCTGAATTGGTATGAAGATATTTAAAAGTATACACACATGCCCATTCTGCTACTCCTAAGGTAGAACACTTAAAATTATATGCTTATTTTTTTAAAAAAGAGATGATTTCCATATTCTAATAGTACATTGCTTTCATCTCCTTTGATATAGTTGTTTATTCCTATTTCTTTATTATAGTTGTTATATTTGATCTGGTACAAAATTGCCCATGGCAGATGTCAGAATGCTCTTCCTGGTCAAGAAAATGCAACACATCAGATTTTAAAATTCTTTAAATTTAAATTTAATTAAACATTTTTAAATTAAAAACATTTTAATTAAAAAAATTCTTTAAATGTACAAATATGTGCCTGAAACAATGGATGTATGTATGGATTGTGATAAGAAATGTACAAGCCCCCAATAAAATAATTTTTAAAATATTTTTAAGCTTTTTTAAATACTCAGCATTATAAAATTTCAGTTTTTGTTTCTCTGTGGTACAATCATCAAGTGATTAAAGTAATGTTGGGTTACATACACACACACACACACACACACACACTCGCACACAAGTAAACAAGGTGCTTATATGTTTAGTTTTTATTCATGATGGCAGAAAACACACAACTGCAAAAACAAACCAAAAACCCTTTTCAAGTATTTCATTGTTGTTGCTTCTATGTGTTACAAGTATCTCCTTAGCCAATGTATCACAAGAGGTATGCAATCTGCTATCACTACGACACACAGTAACCTCCCAATGTATAATTATAGACCAAACCCAGCCTTTGGCACACACTTTATTTATTGTAAAGCAAATGCAAATTTTTTTAAAGTATTTTTCTACATATAGTTCCTATGTCAGATCATAAAATGTGAATTGGGGGTGAAATGAAAGACAATTACATTCATTTAGTTGATTATTTTGTTAGTCTGGGTACTTAAGAGAAACAAATCCACAGAAACTCATGTATAAGAGAGTTTTATATAAAGGGTAAGTGCACATCAAGAAAACATCCCAAACTGTGCTGCCCAAGCCCACAAGTCCAACATTAACCCATTAGCCCATCTGTCCTACACCAATCCACAAAGTCCTCCTCCATCTCACAAAACAGACACAATGATGCTGACTGCAGGAGAAAAGCCGAGTCAGTGAACATGTAAGCATCTTAGCGCTGGCAGGGTTCTCCACAAGGCTGCTCCAGCACCCAGAGCTGCATCTGGGTAGGTCCATGCGGCTTCTCCTTGGGGATGTCTTGCAGGAAATGAGCCTTGCAGCTGAAGCAGGGAATTGTTAAGGCAGCTCCACCCTGGTCCTACCATCACAAAGCAAGAGACACAAGAACTAGAAAGGTGAGGCTCACCAAGCCATTTGTCCCTCCGCCTTTCAATTAACCCCACGTGTTTATCGGCCAGGTTGGCACAATAAATTAACTACATCAATTATATATGTAGACATCACCAGATAGAATACTTTTGGATCAAATTGAGTATATCTGTGTAAGATATGATGGAGAAGTTCAATATCATCAGCCAAAACAAGGCTAATGTCTGACTGTGTAACAAGTCATCAATTGATCATATGTCAATTCGGGACGAAATAAGAAAATTAAAACAAGTCTATGGTTGTTAAATATGATCTTGGGTTTATTCCACCTGAAGTTAGATACAGTCTCATGAATACTCGACACTAATTACTGAAGACCAAATGAATCCTTGGTTCACATCAAAAATATCATAAACAAAAAAGCAAAAATTCATTAAAAACATAGGAATAAAACAATAAAACACAATAGATTTCAAAAGACACTATGAAACTAGCTCTTGAACATAGAGTAGCTAACGTGGATAGCAGAAGTGATTAAGTAAGACAAGAGCAGACTACTTCAAAAGGCAGCCCAAGAAGGCAAAATACAGCACTGTAATATTCTGTGAAAAGAAGTAGAATTAGAAACCCAAAGGGAAGATCATACATGGCCTACTTCAAAGTGAAATAACTGAAAAAAAATTCAGTCCTCAAACTGCAATATTGAAAGATTCTATGAGGAAATATTGAATGAAACAAGAAGTATTAAAAAGGGATGGAACAAAGAGTCATTGCACCAAAAAAATAATTGGTCTATAGTCAATCATTTGAAGAGATATCATATAATCAAGAATGGGGGTATTAAAAGAAGAGTTGCAAGTCACATCAAAGGCACTCGCAAAAAAAAAATGAGTTAAGGGGTTGACAAAATACCCAATTAAACTGCTGAACAAACATGTCATGCAGAAGCACTCAGTAGTCTATGTTAATAAATTTGGAAGACATGTACTGGCCAACGAACAAGAAGTGATTTTTATTTGTGCTCATTCCAAAGAAAGAAGGCTCAACCAAATGTGGAAATTATCAAAGAATATCATTAATATAGCATGCAAGAAAATTTTTGTGGAAGATCACTCGACAAGTTCAGCCAGACATTAATCAAGAACTGTTAAAAATTGAAGTTATTTTCAAAAGAGAATATGGAATGAGA
>NW_022111373.1:133508631-133515208 GCF_000313985.2 Echinops telfairi
GAAAAAGAGGAATCGCTTCAAAGAGATAAATAAATCACGGTGCTCACAACGATGAGCTCAAACAGAACACTATTGTGAGAATGTTACATGTCTGTGCAGGCTTTCATGTTGTACAAAGAGTTGCTATTAGTCAGAATCAGCTGGATGGCACCCATGCTAGGTGGATTTTCTAGGGACTTATATGTATATAGAAATAGATTTATATCAAGATAGTGCTCACATAGTCGTAGACGTGGGTAAGTACAGTTTACTTCAAGCCCATGGATCAGATGGCAAGATGGAGATGTCTTCTGACTCATGTAGCTGCAGGGGCTGAAGACCCAAGGGACAGACTAGTGGATACACAGTTAAATCCGAGGTGGGTAGTCCACTAATGGCTCCAGTGAGTCCATGAATCAGATGCCCGATCCAGATCCAGTAGACATGAAGCTTTCCCGCAGAGTCTGCTTCCGAAGGAGCAAGACTTACCTGTCATCTTCTAGTTGCATATGATCAATTCTACCACAGCTGCTGGCTTCTCTCAGAGCTGATTATGTTATGTTAGATCCCATCATAGGGAATTAATGCTGACTGAGAACCCTGAGAACTACTGAGAACCTTGGTTCACACAAGTTGATGCAAAATCTAACCATCACAGTACCAAACCACAGCACTTCAACAGTAAGCAGTGGTAACATTCAAACCATGCCCACCTCCACCCTCCCACTGCCCTATGAATCCTGGTCATCATACCTTTCTGCAATAAAAGGATGATGCAGTCCTTGAAAACACTGACCGATTCTAAGACTAGGATGAGATCTTAGGCAGGGTTCCCTAGAGGAGGAAAACCATTGAAGCTTACATCTGTACATACATAGAGTTTTATAGCACAGAAATGGCTCACACAGTAGAAAAAAATGAGCATGTTCCAAGTCATAAGGAACATTTTAATCACATTTGAAAATGGAAGAGGTGGAAAAACCAGTTTACTTGATTTATCGTAAAAAGAGAATTTTACAATATTTAAGATGAAAATGTATGTCACAATGATACAGCAAATTCACTGAAATCAAGTTGAGCTGCTTCTAACAATCAACTTTTGCTCTCAAAAATCACAGTTTGGTCTCTAATGAAGCCATGAAAGAAATAGTGTTCCCAGGGACTTTAAATGTATTCCAAAAGAATAGTGCAACAATCCTGAACCCAGGAACCATTGTTGGGTTAACATACACTGTTCTGTGATGCTATAATGAAGTCAATCATATTTATTTGGAAGGAAATAATATACCAGGGGGCCATTGAAATGAGAACACACTTTATAGGTATATCTAGTACTTCTATTGTGAAAATAAAGTGTATATATTGAAATTTTAAATCAGGGCTATATCCTATACCGGTATGAACCTGCATGAAATGAAAATACACACTCTTATAACTCAACTACTCTTAATACCACAATGCTGCAAGCTGTCTTTTATATCCTTTCATTCTGAATATTTGTGAAATTAGCTTATATAATTTGAGACTAAAAAAGAGGACTCCTTTTCTGACAAACTTTTCTTTTTCTTTTGGAATCATTTTATCAGACAGTGAAACAGGGACTTTATTTTATTGTGACACAGGAGAATACCATACTTACTTGAGAAGGACATCAGGAACCTTTCTCCGGAAAATACTTTACTGTTTTCTGAAATATCTTGCATCACATATGCTGTTGTGCTTTCTCAGTACCGTTGATTTTGCTCTGACACATAGCAACCTTATGCACAGCTGAATGAAACACTCTCTAGTCCTGTGCTATCTTCCCAATTGTTTTTATATTTGAGAGCATCCTTGCAGCCACTGTGTCCATCATCTGGCTGGGGGCCTTCATTATTTTGAATACTTCTTAATTTACCAAGAGATACCATTAAATTGTGGAACAGAAGGATGTTATCACTCCCTACCTTCTGAACCCTCCCAAGTCTCACAAATTACAAGAAAATCTGTAGTTCTTGGTGTAAATTTTATTATAACTAAATTAAAAGCATATTCATAGATGGTAAAGGGAGTTAGGGAAAACCAAGTGCCAGATAATAGGAGACATTTGTCACCGATGTGAAGAAGAGCTAGAATGTGATCCTTTTCAGCAACATTGCTATTGGTCTCTGGGAACCATCAAGTTCTTTAGACACAGGTTCATGAAGGCTGATCTTATTGTTCTTGTTATATACCATTGAATTAGCACTGGCACATAGTGACCCTATGCACAACAGAACAAAACATTGGCTGGTTCTGCATCATCTTTACAACTGTTCATATGCCAGTGTCCATTCACGCAGCTACTGTGTCAATCCATGTGGATGGCCTTCCTCTTTTTCACCACCATTCCACTTTACCAAACATCATGTCCATCTGCAAGGTCAGATATTTCCTGACAATAGTACAAAATATGTAAGACAAAACCATCCCATCCTTGCTATAAAGAAGCACTTGGACCTTACTTTTTAAAATAAAGACTGGTTTGTTCTTTTAGCAGTCTATACTACTTTCAAAATTCTTCTCCAGCATCACAATCCAAAGGCATTGATTCTTCTATTCAATATGCTTATTTAAGGTCCAACTTTCACATCCATATGATGTAAGGGAGAATATCATGGCTTGGGTCAGGGGCCTCTTAGTCCTCAAAGTAACCTCCTTGCTCTTCAATACTCTAAAGAGATCTTGTGAAGCAGACTTGCCGATTGCAACACAGCATTTAAAAAAAATCATTTTATTAGGGGCTCATACAACTCTTATCACAATCCATACATACATCAATTGTGTAAAGCGCATTTGTACATTCATTGCCCTTATCATTCTCAAAACGCAACACAACTTTTATCTCTTAACTGCTTTTTCTATGAACATTGATTGTGGATCCAAGTAAGACAAAATCCTTGGCAACTTCAATCTCGTCTCTGTTTATCATGATGTTATTATTGGTCCATTTGTGAGAATTCTGGTCTTCCTTACATTGAGTTATAATGCATACTGAAGACTACAAGCCTTGATCTTCATCAGCAAGTGATTCAATTGTTCCTCCCTTTCAGCAATTTTTTTGTGTCATCTGCATATGTCAGGTTGTTAATAAGCCTTCCTTTATTCCTAGATTCATTCTCTTTATTCATACTCTTCTTCGTATAAATCCAATTTCTTTGAAGTTAGCTAATGCTATCATGGTTTATTAGTCCATTAGACTAATTGTTTCTATGAATGTTTATTTTCTTCATTCTTCTTTGCTCCTCAGTGGAGAGACTAATAATTGAAATTTAGATAATAATTGTAACTCTGGAGACCCAAAGAACAATGCCATCATCTTATTGTGGGTGCTTTTAGAAAGTTTAGTCAGAGATTTAGCAAAAATAAGGCCAGAAAGTTTTCACCAGAGAGTCCTTCATCAAGACAAACTCCTGCTCACTATCACTGTCTAACGTGGACAAATCTCTGAGGGTTCCCATGAAACACCATTACGCATCCACTTGACTTGACTCATTCTGATTTCTTATTATTTCCAAATGGAATCAAAATCTTTACAGGACACCCACTTGTCTTAAATTAATAAAGCAGTAGAGACTTGCATTGACCTAGTTAAATTCCCAACACTCAATTATTTAGGGCTGAACTAAAAGAAAATAATCAGTATATCTTTAAAAAAAGAATTTTATTGGGAGCTCATAGAACTCTTATCACAATCCATACATCCATCCATTGTGTCAAGCACATTTGTACATGTGTTGCCATCATCTTTTTCAAAACATTTTCTTTTTACTTGAGTCTTTGGTGTCAGCTCCTCATTTTCCCTTACTTCCCTCACCCTCCCTCCCTCATGAACCCTTGATAATTTATAATTTGTTATTATTTTATTATGTCTTACGCTGACCAATGTCTCCCTTCACCCATTTTTCTGGTGTCTGTCCCCCAGGAAGGGGGTTATATGTAGATCCTTTTGATTAGTTCTCCCTTTCTCTCCCCACCTTCCCTTTACTCTCTTGGTATGGCTACTGTCATGATTGTTCCTGAGGGGTTTATCTGTCCTATATTTATCTGTCCTATGTTTCCAGCTCTTATCTGTACTCCTCTACATGCTCTGATCTAGCCAGATTTTTAAGGTAGAATCGGGGTCATCACAGTGTGTGTTGGGGGGCGGGCATTAAAGAACTAGAGGAGAGTTGTATGCTTAATCGGTGCTATACTGCACCCTGACCGGCTCATCTCTTCCTTGTGACCCTTCTGTAAGGGGATGTCAAATTGCCTACAGACAGACTTTGGGTCTCCACTCCACTGTCCTCCTCATTCACATGGTTAAGACTTATTTTCTGGGTCTTTGATGCCTGATACCTGATACCATCAACACCTCTTGATCACACAGGCTGGTGTGCTTCTTCCATGTGGACTTTGTTGCTTCCCAGGTAGATGGCTGCTTGTTTATCTTCAAATCTTTAAGACCCCAGATGCTATATCTTTTGATAGCTGGACATCATCAGCTTTCTTCACCAAATTTGCTTATGAACCCGTTTTGTCTTCAGTGATCCTGTCAGGAAGCTAAGCATCATGGAATGCCAGGATGTTGGAACATTGTTCTTGCATTGAAGGAGTACTTGAGTAGAGGCCCAATCTCTGTCTGCTTCCTTAAAACTTAGCATATAAATATATGCCCCCCAATAAAATGATTAAAAAATATATGTACATAGGTCTATTTCCGTATTGTTTTATATACATATCTTTACATATGTACATGCCTGTTTATAGACCTCCATAAGTGTCCTTTGCCTCCTTGTTCTTTCCTTTATTTCCTTTTACTTTCCTCTTGTCACACTATCATGTTCAGCCTTCATTCAGGTTCAGTAATTCATCTCAGTTAAATTCCCCTTGATCAAGACCCATCATGCATCCTACACCCTCCTCACCATTGACTTTAGATCACTTGTTGTTCCCTTGTCCCTGGGTTTGTTAGCACACACTTCCTTTCCCCTTCCTCCCCCTCTCCCATGTACCCCGCATGCCTCCCCACCAGAACCATCAGTCCCATTGTTTTTTTTCCCCACGGACAGTTTATTCCACCTATCTTATCTAGATAGACATGCAGAGACAATAATAAGCACAAAAACAAGACAGAGCAAAATAACACCACAAAAGTAAACAAAACAACAGCAACAAAATCAAGGACAAAAAAGGAGAAAAGCCTAATGGATTCGATTCAGTTTGAACTTCTTCTATAAATAGTTCCAGTTCTGTTTGTTGACCTTTAGGAGCATTTTCCAGTTGAGTCTTAAGGGGTGTCACATCCTGGCCCCAAAGTCTAATTTTGGTATTCCCCAGGGACTTCATTGATTTGCTCCCATTGCTGTTTTGTTGCAAGCCCTTAGTGTTTGGTCCCAGTGTGGTGGGATCAGATCCGGCACAGTTCCCACACTGTGCCTTGAGTGTTGTTTCTTGAAGTGCTATGGATCTCTGAGGGCTGTCTTGTCTTGTGGTGGGGCCGGCCCTATAGTCCTCTCTGTGTATTGGCTGCTCTGAACAGGAATATCGTCCTCGGGGCTTGGTGGGCCATGATGTGTTCCACTTTGTCTCCTTCCCTCTTAGTTTGCTCCTCTACCTGAACTGTGGCTTCAGTGCTGTCCTTTGAAGTGAATTCTTCTGGGGGATGGGGAGTGGCCACATAGCAGGGATTGGGCCTGACCCTGCAGACTTCTCAATTGGTTCCCTGCTTCACAACAGCATATCTTGAACAGAATGAGCTGAAGAAAACTTTCAAGCCTCAAGTGTCAATTTTGAAATGTTTTATGGGAAAACATATTGAATGATAAAGCAAACATCAAACGAATGTGGAAAGAATACACAGAGGGAATGTCTGAACCAAGAGAATGAGTTAGTATTCCATCCTTTCAGAAGAGAGCATATGAACAAGAACCAATGATGCTGAAAGAAGAAGTTCAAACTGAATCGAATCCATTAGGCAAAAACAAGGCTCCAGGAATTAGTGGACTAGCCATGGAAATGTTTCAGCATGCTGAAGAAGCACTGGAAGCACTCACTTGTCTGTGCCAGGAAATTTGGAAGACAGCTTCTTAGCCAACCAATTTGAAGAATTCCATAGTTGTGCCTATTTCCAAGAAAAGTGACCTAACAAAATGCTCCAAACTACAGAATATCATTGCTATTGCACACACGTTACATTTTACTTAAGATCAACCAACAACACTTGCTGTAGCACATTGAAAGGCAACTTTGAGATGTTTAGGCTGGATTCCCAAAAGGACATGGAAGAAGGGATACCATTACTGACATCCGATGGATCTGAGCTCATAGAGGAGAATACCCAGAAAGATGTTGACTTGTGCTTTATGAACTATACAAAGGCCTTTGATTATGTGGACCCTGATACACTGTGGATAACCTTGGAAAGAACGGGAATTCCAGAACATTTCACTGTGCCCACCAGGAACTTGTACATCAATCAAGATAGAGTTGTGAAAGCAGAGCCAGGGTATACTGCCTGCTTTAAAATCAGGAAATCTTTGTTATGTTCCCCTTGATAACGTAACAAAGAGGAAGTGCTGAAATCCTGGTGGGGACT
>NW_022111373.1:133516611-133525870 GCF_000313985.2 Echinops telfairi
AAAATAGTTATTATTTTAGTATGTTAGTTCTGGACCACCATTCATTGGGCACTCTCAAGGCAAAAGATTCACACCCAAAACTAGTTTGTGTGCAATAGACTACTGGGACGTTAGCATCTTTCCTTTTGAGGTACACAACATCCTTCATAGGCCACACTGGAAGAACTCAATGTGGAAATCTGACTCTGTGAACTGGGCTATCTCTCAACCTGACTGGTAGCCCTTGGACTCAAGGCTGAAATTCCCTACCGTAATAAGAATCAGAAGGTCGATGAAGAAGAGATAAACTCTCAATAATATGGATTCACACATGGCTGCTACGATGGGCTCCCACACTGCAATGATGGTGAGGATGGTGCAGGAAAGGGCAGTGCGTCAATTGTCACAGTGTCATTTTGAGTCAGACTGACATGATGACACCTAACAACAACAAGACTGGGAGCTCTTGATTGTAGATGATAGAGGAAGTGTGTCATTGTATAGCATGATTAGGAAAGAACTTGTGCATTCAAAGAAGGGGCCCTTTGGAGAGCCTAATGGCCTTACCAGGTATCTCTGGAGTTTCAGAGACTTTAATGAAAGATAATCTCTTAGAGTCAACCTTTAAAACTCCCCAAATCTATGGATCTTGATTGTGGAACACCCAGAAGACAGGATCACTGCATGAAATTTTAGGAAAGCTCACTCATGTTGTGAAAAAACCCAGACCTTTTTTTAACTCCCAACCTTCTTGAGACTGCAGGGCATTATGGCCATTTTTAAAAAGGAATTATGTGTATCCTACCCTGAATATATATCATCTCTTAAATGAGATTATAGTTTTGAGGAGAGCAGAAGTCGTGAGTTATGAGTCTTACCTCTGTGAAAATATCCAGCCAGGTCAGCAGGTTGACTAAGTGGAGGAACAGTTATGCTGGCGAGATACCACACCTTAGAACAATGAACTGTTTGAAGATCAAAAGGGCATCATTTCCCCAAGAGCAAAGTCCAGAAGAGTTAGGAAAGAAGGAGAACTGGGAACAGGAACTACAGGGAGGGTGTGAGATAAGTCACAGTACATGTGGGATTTACAATGAGTACGACAAAATAAAATGTGTTTGCATAATTGAATGAAAGAAAAAAAAAACAAGAAAAATAAATAAATCAGGAAATCTGTCCATCACAGTTGTATCCTTTCACCATACTTGTTCCATCTTTATGGTGAGTAACTTATCAGAAAAGCTGGATTATATGAAGATCATGGCATCAGAATTGCAGGTGGGCATCTTAACAACCTGCAATTTGAAAACCATACCACCTTGCTTGCTGAAAGAGCAAAGCACTTGAAACACTCGCTGATGAAAATCACGGATTGCAGCCTTCAGCATGCATTGCAGCTCCATGCAAGGAAAACCAAAATCTGCACATCTTGACCAATAGGTCATATCCTGATAAACACAGAAAGGGGTGAAATTACTAAGGATTTTGTCTTCCTTGGACCCATAATGAATGCTCATGGAAGTGCAGTAAAGAGATCAAAAGACCAATCCATTAGGTAAATCTGCTGCACAAGACGACTTTAGAATATATTGAAAAGCAAGGATGTTACTTTGAGAACTAAAGTGTATCTGACCCAAGCCATGACATTTTCCATTGTCTTATATGCATCTGAAAGTTAGACATTGAATAAGGAAAATCAACGATGAATCTATGCATTTGACTTGTGGTGCTGGAGAAGAATATTGATAATATCATAGACTGCTAAAAGGATAAATAAATTTGTCTTGGAAGAAGTAAGGCCAAAATGCTCCTTAGAGGCGAAGATGGCAAGACATAGTCTTACAAATTTTGGACATGCGATCAGGAGAGACTTGTCTCCGGAGAAGTGCATCATGTTAAATTCGGTAAGGGGCAGTGAAGGAGAGGAAGTCCATCAATGAGCTAGATAAACACCGTGGTGACGGGAATGGGTTTGGGCACAGGAGCAGTCTGAAGATGGTCTAGGCCTCTGTGATATTTTATCGGTTGTGCATTGGGTCGCTATGGTCAGAAGTCCATGTCAACTAACAACAGAATGACTAACATCACTTTCAAAACTGGCTTGACCTTGATGTTGAGACATAATATATAATATTTGAAATATTTTAATAATTATTTCAATTATTCCATTAATTGCTGTTGAATGGGCCTCTGTTGAATGCCCTCAGACCACAGTCAAGGACGTAAATAGACTTGATATCAGATGGAGAGCATCAGAAAGTCTATTATGGCCGACATCATATTCTATCATTTTATCTCCCTCTTGACCCATTTTAAAGCTATTGCAGTTTTAAAAGAATAAGTCAAGCTAAAATACATATGAATTAAGGCCCGGGGAATCCCCTTTGACCATAGATCAGGGATATGAATAGCCTTGCTATGCTGCAGAACACAGTGAAAATTGGATTGTTACAGATGCAGATTGGTTAGCATTGGTTAGCACCTTATCATTTGCTCTCTCTAATAGTCTATTTACGTTTGTTCCAGTTTTAAAATTTTTATGCTTTCTTTTCTATTGAAATTTTTATGCTTTACATTGTTATTGTTTTTAAAAATATTTTTTTCTATATGAAACTCAATACAATAAATCTATAGAGACAGTAACCAGATTGATGGTTACTTAGGGCTATGTTAGGGGCAGTTGGGGGAAATGAGGAGCTAATAACAATGAGTACAAAACTGAAGAAAATGTTCCAAAACTGATTGTGGTGATGATTGTACAACTCTTCTTGGTGTGACTGAACCACTGAATTGTATGATATGTGAATTGTATGCTAATGAAACCTGTTAAACATAAAACTTGAAAAAAAGAAAGGACAATAATTTTGAATAACACTCATTCACAACACTTACCAGCCTAGTCCCTGTGGCAAGAAAGCTGCAGAGAACAACATTAATCCTTCAGGTGGGGGAAAGAGCCGACTGACCAAGCCCACACAGAAGCCAACCAAGAAGGAAAAAGAAAAAGGGACATTCGGCCTAGACCCCATATGGACACACCAAGCCTGGAGCATGATGGCCCTGGCCTAGACCCCATATGGACACACCAAGCCTGGAGCATGATGGCCCTCCATGGAGCTGCTGAGGAACAGAGGTCTGTAGGGCCACCAACAACTCATGACAGGTTGTCCCCTATCTAGAGCATACTGAGACAGAGGACAATAATGGGGACACACGGCGGGGATATAGTGTGATCTTAATCCCCATCAGTGGAGAAAACCAAGAAGGGAACATAACAGATCAGCAATCGGAGCAAAACCAAACCACAAAGCCCCTAAAGGGCCCCCAAATAGACTTCGGGCAAGGAGGGTCAGCCCCCAGCACTCCCCCAGGACCGGGGAAAGAGAGTCATAAAGGCCAGCACACAGACCTGGAACTATGTACTGGTATGTTTTTGTTTTTGTTTTTCTCTCCATTTCTTTTTTCAACCTCTTTGTTTTCTTATTTTTTGGACTAGGACATAGCTGGTTTGCCTACTTAGATAAGAT
This sequence comes from Echinops telfairi, assembly GCF_000313985.2. Classification (NCBI taxonomy): domain Eukaryota; kingdom Metazoa; phylum Chordata; class Mammalia; order Afrosoricida; family Tenrecidae; genus Echinops; species Echinops telfairi. The sequence goes on from NW_022111373.1 coordinate 133,520,118, forward strand.
AAACCTGGGAAGCTAGCTCGGGAAGAAAGCAATGAGGCCAATGACCCTGTAGAGTCTTGGGGGAGAAGGTGGTGGGGGACAAAGGGTGTAGTGAGCAAGCAATGCCATAGACACGGGAACAACCAGGGAATTAAAATCAAAACCTAGGAGGCTGTAGAGCTCCTGTAGGTATTAGAGCAACACCAATTAAGATGAGAGGAAATAGTAGGAGGGGGAATAAGGGGAACGTGATGATGGGGCAGGAGGAGGCAAAAGGAAACAGAGGAAGACTCTAGGAAGCAAATCTGTAGATAGAGGTATTAACAGAGGTGTGCACTTATGTGAATACATTGATCCATAAATCGAGGTATTGGACTATGTACAAATATTTATAAGGCAATACCCTGAGGCTGTGGCTGGACCTTGGACCTCAGCTCATACCCTCCCTCAACACAAGAACACTTTGTCCTAACGAAATGGCATTTTGTGATGTTCACCCCCCATCCCCACCCAACACACATATAACACACACACATACTCACACAATCACTGAAGACAAAATGGGTGCATAAGCAGATGTGGTGAAGATAGCAGATGGTGGCCGGCTATTAAAAGACATAGCATCTGAGATCTTAAATGTTTGAAGTTAAACAAGCAGCCATCCAACAGTGAAGCAACAAGCCCACATGGAAGAAGCACACCAGCTGGTGAGATCATGAGGTGCCATTGGGACTGGGTAACAGGCATCAGAAAATGCATAACAAACAACAAATAAACAAACAAACAAAAGTGCATTGGTGAAAATGAGGGGGGTCAGAGCAGAGACCTAAAGCCCATCTGTAGACAATAGAGTACCACCCCACAGAGGGGTCACAGGGAAGGGATGAGTCAATCAGGGTGCAGCAGAGCACTGATGGGTCATGCAATATACCTCTGTATGTGCAAGAGATAAAGCTCATGACATATGGAAATCAGGAACAGGAATGGGGCTGAGATATGGCCTTCCATGCTGGTTTTCCCATTACTTGTTTAAATTCTTCATGAAAAGCTCAGTTCTTTTCTAAAGCTAATTGATGGGCAATAGCAATGGCACTCACAGAGTAGAAAATGTACACAACTTTAATTTTTCAGTCATTGTGACCAATTGAGGTTGTTTATTGTTGACTCTTGCTTCTGATGGCATTTTACTAATTGTTTTCCTCAAAATTTGATGCGTTTGGTCTGTCACTGCAGACTTTATAATCAACAGCATTTTATCACATTGTAAACTGCTGATTTCTTTAGGACACTGTTCCCATAAACATCATGAAACCTCAATGGTTTTACCATTCTTCTATCTAAGCTTGATCACAAATAGGATGTTTGCTCTTCCTTTAACCTTAGTGTAAACTGTGCAGTTCTCCCATAAGGGTCCATTTCAAATTGTTGTCTTATGTCACCTAGTGCCTCAAAATAGATTCTTCTCAGATGTTGTCTCTACTTAGTAGGAGTCTAGTTTGCAGCAAAAAAAGTGCTGAAATAGATTTCCTGCATAGGTTTTTCATACTATACACTTTCCATGAACTTTTGAATGCTTCAAAATTTGAAACATGTCATTAAAAATAAGGGAATTTTCACAAAACCTTTTGAAAGCTCTGCTGTGTGTATGTGTGTGTGTGCAATCTTATATAAATAGAATAGTGATGTAAAATTTACTCTGTGTATATGTCAAATGAAAAACCAAACCTAGTGTTGAGTCAATTCTGACTCAGATAGACTCTCTGAGATGATACATCATAGTTCCAAACTCAGTTGGCCTTTTGTCCCCTTTTCAGAAAAAAAAACAACAACCCCCCCCAACAAAACAAAAACAAAAACCCAAAGCCCCATTGGCAATGAAAAACCTTTGTAGTATAAGCTACAATACAGGATTGTGTAACTATCTGCTTTTATAGCCACCCATCCCCACCATTCCAGAACTGCCGCCTATTTTAGGAAACACTGCTGTACATATTTATGGGAACAGCCTAACAATTGTCCCACAGAGGGCTTATCTGCCATGGACACCAGAATCCGTACACCTTGGGTGTAGACTTGCAGAACTTTTCTGGGTTACTGTCTATTGGGTTACATAACCTCTGATTTAAGTAACATATTAACTGAGATTTCTGATACAAACAAAACACTGAAAATGAGAAACACAAGAATCTAATGCTCTTCAGCATTTACTAAGAAGATAACATTCCTTTGTGCTCGTTTCTATTTTCTACACATTGTGTCTTTTGTCTTATTCTTGAAGACGTCTTACCTGACTAGCTACAGTACACTCTTAGAAACTGCGGAGCTTTTTAAGGAACCCGATGGCTCCATGATGAAGCACTGAGCTGCTGACAGAAAGGTGGGTCGCTCAAACCCACCAACATCTCTGCAGGGGGAGGATAGAGCTGTCTGCTTCAGTGAAGATGTACAGCTTTGGAAAGCCTTTGGGGACGTTGTACTCTGTCCTGTAGGATTGCCTTGCGTCATCATAGACTCATTGCAATAGAAAACCCATAACAAACATATTGCTTGTGGTTGTTCTGTGCCATCGATTAAATTCTATATCAGAAGAACTCTCTAGGACACAGTACTACAGCCCCATAGGGTTTCAAAGGTAAATATTCATGAGAGTAGACTTCCACATCTTTCTTCCATGGAAACATTGGTGAATTTGTTCCATCAACCTTTGTGTTATCAGCCAAGTATGATCCATGTTGCTAAACCAAGCTGTAGGCAAACCCACTATCTTTGAGCGGATTTTGACTCATAGTGAGATGGTAAAATCTTTACAGTAGCAAACAGCCTCATCTTTCTCTTGAGTAGCAGCTAGTGGGATGGAACTGCCAACTTTCGGGTTAGCAGTCTAATGCCTAACTTACAGATCTGCCAGGTTGTTTTATTAAACATAATAGAACCCTGTTAAGTTGTTTTGTTTGTTTGTTTGTTTAAGTAATTTATTTTTTCTCTTTATTGACTTCCATAAATAACAGATAAATTACTGGAATTTAATGCAATGTTGATATCAATTAAAACAAGTTTATCTTATTGAAAAAGAGTTATAAGATACTTAAAAATGAAATAACAGATTTGAGAGCTCTTTTAGGGACTTGAACACTGGTTTGAACATTTAACAAGGTTTTTGGAATCATAATGCTTTTCCAGATCATTTATCTTCATCCCAATCCATGCAAATTATGCATCAAGATAATTATAGGTACTAGAGGCAATTACATGTGTCTAACCTATTAAGAGTACTCTAAATTCCACATAAATTAAGTCTGTTTCCAAGTGTTAATTAACTAAATGTATGAAAACTTGATTATAATTTGGCCTCTGGCATTTCAAAAATTATTAATCCTTTTAAATTATCTTTCTTTATTGCTTTCTTTATTGAAAGTTTCTAAAGAGAGTAAAATTATAAATCAGATCCCCAAAAGAGAGAGAGCTTGCTGATACTGGCTTTGGAAATTATACAGTTGCTTTCAACTACTAGTACTCATCATCCAAAAACTCAGTTAATTTCAAAAGCTGCATTTGAGAGAAATGACATATGATAACTTAAAAATTGAAATTATTTTCCCAAAAGAGGACAGTATTACTTGTCACCACTTTTTACAATTATGCATTTTAGTCAGACTGTGGGTTGAAAAAGTCAGGGATATGAGGAAACTTCTTACATAGCAGCTTTCAAGAATACCTTCTATATTTTGTGGAGGGAGCATCTGAGAAAATTGGATTTAGATTATTTTTACTAACACCATTCAATTTATGACCAAGACTACAAAATTATTTCTTAATTACCCAAGGCGACATTACATTTGTAGGTTTAAAAAAAAAAATTATTTCTTGTGTTTCTTTTGTTTGCTTTTATTTTTCATCTTGGACTTGAGTAATTCGTACCTTGTTATTCATTACAAATCAATTACATATTGGACATATTTCTGTCCCATTCTGTTGATTCTATCTCATAATGTTGATACATTTAGGTAACTTTTGCAAGTCAATAATAGATAACTAAAGAATCCTATTTGTGTCTAATTTTGCAACTTTTAAAAATGTGTCTGTATTCTTATGTTCTATTACCTGTCAGTCAGTTTATTTTTCTGTGGTTGATGGGGGTTGTCTAGGATGCTACCAGCTATGCCTCAGGAATTTTGAATTCTAGCAGTATAACATAAACTGGACAGATTTAAGTGCAAATCCCTCACTATGACAACCTAGGAAGAAAGGCAGCATTGATAGTCAACTTCAGAGAATTAAGTCATGGAAATCTTATGGGTCCTATTCTAATGCGCTTGTTCAGAAATGCTCACAGGACAGACCACTCTCTGAAGGAGGATATCTTTTTTGTTTAAGTAGAAGGTCATCAAGGGCAAGGGAGCCACAGTCAGAGGTGTGCAAACTTAAGTGGAGGATACATCAAGAAACAATAGTTTCATATATTGAATTTTTATTTAAAAATTATTTCTAAAAATTTGTTCACCATTTCTCTGGCAGATTGTCATACTGTGGTAGCTGTGATACTGGGAATGGTCTCACTGGTATTTCGAATGGTATTTCGATACTGGAAATGGTGTCACTGGTCCTTCTACATGAACAGGTCTCAGCAGAGTTTCCAGACTAAGAACAGACTCCTGATAAGGAATAAGTTGTACACTTGTGGCAGTTACATAACCTGGTGTCAATTTGAGACCTGTTAGTGAAGAGGTGGAGTTTAGCCTGTCAATCAGGTCAGAGCACCTCATTTGTAGGTTCTAAGGAGATAAATAGCTTGCTGGGGGCAGGACACACATTCACGCTCTGGGAGATATTGCAGCTGACAAGCCCCATGGAACTACACTAGGTCCCTGAGCTGAAGGAGCCATGGGGAGACCCCTGCCAGTGTTGAGTTGCTTCTACTGCCACTGGATCCACAAGACTCACCACCCACTGAACTGTGATCTTCCTGCATTCGGTATCATTGCATGTGTTTCATGAGTCTGAAGAGGACTTTATAGATTGGTATTGGACATATGGACTAATATCAGACTTATTGCCTTGATCTGGGCTGGGTTGGGATGTTTTCTCAATATCCAATTGCTCTTGTATACAAAGCTCTTTCTTATACACATATGAGTGTCCATGAATTTGTTTCTCTTGTCTACCCAGATTAGCACATCACTTCTGAGGATTAACTTCAGAAGAACTTATGAATATTCACAGGGCATTTTCATATATACTTATAGTCTTATGAATAACAGGAAAATAGCATCCAAAAACAGACTGTAGAACAACCACGAATTGCTCATGTGTAAGTTCAGGATAAAGCTAAAGAATCTTAAAACAAGTTGACAGGAGCCAAAATACAACCTTGAGTCTATCCCACCTGAGTTTTGAGAAGAGATCTCAAGAGCGGATTTGATGCACTGAGCTCGAAAGGTAGAAGCCCTGAGGAGCTGCGATGACATCAAGGGCATCATGCACGACTAAAGCAAAAGGGCATGAATAAGACAGGAAAGAAATGAAAGACCAAAATGGATGTAGAAAGAGACTCTGAAACTTGCTCTTGATCTAGAATGATCAAGAAAGAATGAAAGACATGATGAAATTAAAGAACTGAATAGAAAATTTCAAAAGAGAGCCACAGAATACAAAATAAACTGTTATGAACTGTGCAAAGAATTGGAAATTAGAAAACAGAAAAATGAAACACAATTAGCATATCTCATGCTGAAAGACTGAAGGTAAAAGAAAAGTGATCATGAAGGGCCAAAGGG
>NW_022111373.1:133526646-133527980 GCF_000313985.2 Echinops telfairi
GATGCAGAAAGCATACAAAGATGAAGGGAGGAATACACACAGTCGCTGGAGCAGCTTATAGGACTCCACTGAGAGACAGAGCTCTTTACTTCAGTTCTGTGGTTGTTTCCTCCGGAATAGGCGGATGGGTTTTCTGAAGTAGGTGCCTGGATACATCGGTCACAGGGATAATCTTTTAAACCCAAGATGGCTTGGCTACACTCATGGTAAAGAATTCTAAGACACTCATCTTTAGTTTGTACAACAAAAGTTTCCAAATTTTGGCCAGTTGATTTTGAGGTGCATTTTCCCACTTGTATTTTTTTTATAACCAGTGCAGAGAAAGCACATCATCCCTTTAGTTTCTTGTTTAGAATTCTAGTCAGCTAAATATCCAAATTCATCATTTTGACATTCCACCTTCTACCAAACTTTTAAATATAATTCAGAGAAGTTCTTTTCCAGTGCATAAAATGCATCATTGTTAGTTCACTGTCCAGTTCCATGTCCCTAGGATGCTTTTAAAGCTTCATCACCAGTACATGTAGCACCCACATTCCTGGTAACATTCTATTTCTAAAATAATAGAGCCTTTTCTATAGTTCTTCACCACCTTCGGAGCCGTCACTAGAATGACTTCAATGATGATAATTCTATTAGTCTGCATTCAAGATGACCAGGCTGTTGTTATTCGATGCTTTAAAACTCTTCCACTCTCTACTCATTAGACAATTTCAAAAATGCTTCCATCTTTTAGGTATCTGTTAGAGAACCATCCCACTCTTTTAGTACCAAATTCTGACTTTAATTATGAAGTGTTGGTCTAACAGAAAAAGAGCCCTGATGGTGCTGTTCATTTAATGTTTGACTGCAACCACAGGGTTACCAGTTCAATTCCACAATCTTCTCATAGGAAGAATGATGGGGTGATTTTCTCTTGTAAAGATTTCTAGTCTAGGAAATTCTATATGGGGCCACCACACATCATAATCAATTTGAAGTCACTGGGTTTGTGGTTCAACTTAAATACTACAGGTTTTAGGAAACAGACAGTACCCTTCAGCATGGAATAGCATGACATTTTAAGATACTTATAATGAAAATATAATGCATGGCTACCTTTATGCTAAACAACAAAAACTCAAAGATCAAAACAACACAATAGCAACAAAAGCAACAAAAAATTATATAAATGAGTTCCATGAGCAAGTTGAAAGTCACTTAAAAATTACCTTTCAAAACCTTGAGATAAATGTGGTAAAAAAGTTGCTAGATATTTTTTTAGCATTCCCTTAATGACATCAAGTAATAACTTTACTGAGCTAAACTCAATACATTTCATCAAATGCTTTTTT
>NW_022111373.1:133541786-133562186 GCF_000313985.2 Echinops telfairi
TTTTCAGTTCCTGTATGTACCAGTGTACATCCTCTGGTCTAGTCGGATCTGTAAGGTAGAATTGGGATAATAATAGTAGGGGTAGGGGAAACATTTAAGAACCAAAGGAAAGTTCTATGTTTCATTATTGCTACGCTGCACCCTGACTGGCTCATCTCCTCGAGACCCTTCTGTAAAGGGATATCCAGTTGCCTACAAATGGGCTTTTGGTCCCCACTCTGCACTCTCCTCATTTACAATGGTATGATTTTTTTTTATTCTTTGATGCCTGATCCCTTCGACACCTCGTGGTCACACAGGCTGGTGTGCTTCTTCCATGTGGGCATTGTTGCTTATCAGCTAGATGGCTGATGGCAGATTCTTCAAACAGGAGATCACACTGTTCAATCTTTATAATAAGCATTAGAAAATAAACAGGTCCATATTTCAATTATAATTCTCTAAATTATTTGTAATCCACGGTGAATGAAATATGCAATACCAAGGATGTTGGTAATGTTACAGAAATTATGGAAAGAACTGAAACAGAAAATCACCTGCTTGCTCAGTCAGGTATGAACGTCATTTAGCTTGGAATTATTTGTGTCAGATCCAGTTCACACAGTAAAATCAATATGGAAATAAATTTAACTACAAGTTTTGATGGCTGCGTTTTCTACCTAGAATGAATAAATCATTGAAAGTATGGGCTCAAAATGAAAAATAAACAAAAATAGAATTTATGAAGAATGGTAATAGCAAGGCCCTTGTTTTCATAAACTAGAGAAAAACATTCTCTTTTTAAATGTTGTGATGTTTTTAGTGGTATTAAAAAGGAAGTGAAAACTAAATCATGTTGACTTCATAGCCTGCAGAGGAAATATACTGAGCCTTAAATTTTGACTTTCGATGCTATTCCTTGTCCCACTAATGTTATGATGAAGACCAACTTCAGCTAATCTGTCTTCACAAAGTTCAATTTCCCAGTGTAATTCTAGACAAATGCTCTAAAATCTTTTAAATATTCTGTGCACCAACTGCTTCACAGAAGTGATCTATTTCCCTAATAAAAAGTAACCAATATTCTCTCTTTTGAACAAGTATGGCATATATAATATAAACTACAGAAAATGAAGGGAAGAAATGGGGGGAAAGGCATCATATTATACATCGAAATGGCTTCAGTATCATAGGTCTAAAAATCTGAGGACCCGAAGTTCATTTCAATCTACACGTGTGAGAATTGGCCCAAGAACCCTGAGGGGAATACAAAAACACATTATTGCTAGAAAATAGAATTGGCTGCAGTATTTCATTTTAGTGAGAGTTTGTTAGACATGATAAACTATGCACCATGAACAATTGCACAATCCAGATTATTGAGACTTAAGCTTTGTTCTCTAAAACTTTCAAACACTCTTTCAAACCAAAAATGTTTTTACTTTAAAACAGTATTAAATATGGGTTGTTCTCAGATTTCTTTGTCTTATTACACACCTTGGATTTTCATACATCCTATTTGGAAAATAATAATGGGAATTTTCCAGTATATGTCAGTTGATTCTTATATTTCAATTAATTTTTTTATTTCTGTGAATTAAAAATCTAAAATGATACTTATGAAAGTAATACAGATGCAAATGTACTACTTTTCTGTTGCTATCATCATTAATTGCCACAAATTGAGTGGTTTAATAAAAAAAAAACCTTCCATTTATTAACTCAAAATCCTATATATCAGAATTCTGATATGCTGTTAATCAGCTGATTAAAATCTAGGTTCCTTTCCTGACGCTCTAAGGATGAATCCTATTCCTTGTTCATCTAAGCTGTTGGCAGAATATAACTCCTGGTGTTTGTAGAGCTCAGGGTCTCAATTTCTCTCTGATTATCATCTATGTGTGCTTTCTAGATTGTAGCAGACACCATACACCTTGGCATGTGACTTCTCTTTCAACTTAGAATTTTAACAATTTCAGGTCAATCCTTTTCATGTTTTAAGTCTCAACTGCTTTTTCCTCTATCTTTACCCCTCTCTGAATAACTCTTGTACTTTTAAGGACACGTGGTTATACTGGGGAAACGTGGACAAATAATTCAGGATAATTTCCCTACTTTAAGATGATTTTAATTCCATTTGAAAATTTCCCTTTGTCATATAAACAACAAAGTCATAAATATGGGGGCTGGGGCAATGCTATCTTATGGTCTTGTTAACTGGCATCAAGTCAACCTAAATCTTGGTAAGTCCATACCCACACTGCCTCAATTTCTCTCTACTCCAAAGTTCTGCTGATTACATCCCACTGGATCTCCAAAACATGTAACTTTTACTAGACAAATAATGACAGTAAATTAAAAAATGGCCTATCATACACAAGTTTACTAAAACAAAATATCAATGTGTCAAGTTATCGTTTCTCAACAGATCCTCCATCTTCGCTTATAATGTACTTCTGAATGGAGTGCTTTCGTGTCTACAATCATTCTGAAAAGAATTTTGCACTCTGATTTAAATCATGTCAAAAGAGCAGCTTTTATATCCTCTAGGATGTCACCTTAAGGATTAAATGTAGCTGGTCCAAGCCATTATAAGTTCACTAGCCTCATATGCATGTGAAAGCTGGACATTAAATAAGGAGGACTTAAGAATAACAGAAGCATTAAATTATGGTGCTGGTGTAGAATATTGAAAGCAATATTGACTACCATCTAACAGCTATATTGTAAAAAGTACAGCCAGAACGCTCCTTAGAAGTGAAGATTTGTACATACTTTATTAAGAGTTTCAGATGTTATTAAGAGAGAACAGTTTCTGGAGAAGGAAATTGCATTTAGTAAAGAAGAGATTGAGTAAAAAAGAGAAAGGACCTTAATGAAATCGACTACAACAAGCTGCTCAAATGTAGCAATCATTGTGAGGACGATGCAGGACTGGTGGTATTTATTTCTTTATTTTTGTGCATAGTGCCACATGAAGTCTGAAGTGACTCACTGACACCTTACAACAACACCAACAAGGTCTCAACTCATGTTCTTTTGGTGTGTACTTTGATTTGGGGTAACAAAAAGAAAGCTGAAGAGTCAAGATCAGGGCTATGGGATAGATGAGAAAAATTCACAGTGGAACTCTGATTGGACAGAAAGAAAGAAAGAAAGAAAGAAAGAAAGAAAGAAAGAAAGAAAGAGAGAAAGAGAGAGAGAAAGAGAGGAAGAGAGGAAGAGAGGAAGGAAGAAAGAACCAAACTCACGGCCATCAAGTTAATTCTGACTCATAGCAATCCCATAGGACATGGTAGAACTGTCCTCGTAGTTTTATGAAAATGTAACTCTTTGTGGGAGCAGTAAGCCTCATCTTTCCCCCATGGAGTAGCAAATAGTTGGAAACTGCTAGTCTTACAGTTAGCAGCTCAATGCATAACCCACTATGTGACCAGGACTCACCCAAGACAACTCTAGCTACCTCAAAGTATGAGCAATATCATGTCATCTGCATATCACCAGTTGTTAATGAGTCTTGTTTCAATTCTGATGCTATTTTCTTCTTTGTGTGGTTCAGTCTCTTGGATTATTAGCTCAGCATGCAGATTGAAGAAGGGTGGTGAAAAGATACAACCTGGCTATACACATTTCCATAGTTTAAGTCCTTGTTCTCTTTGGACAACTGCTCCCTTGGTATATGTACAGGTTTCAGATGAGCACAATTAGGTGTTCTGGAATTCTCACTCTTTACATGGATATCCATTAGTTATCAGTGTGCACTGCAGGTGCAGTGGATTATTTAATATGGCGATTGTAGCTGAGGTCTCTGTAACTCTAGCCAAATGACATTTCATCTGTATGGGTCTGAATAAGATGGTGGAGAACAGTGATAAAATTCTCCTGTAATAATTGTTTACAGGATTCATTGTGATCGCCATCCTGTTTACTGATGCTTACTCATGATACCCTATTAACTTCCCAATAATTCCCCTAATTGTATGTATTGGTTGAGTTCTGAGTGGCCATTACAACAGACTATAGAATACAGCACAGAAGTAGAATAGTGTGGAAAGAATTGTTAGTGCCAGGTTAAAGAACAATTGAGTTTGCTAGTATAGCTTACCCCTGCCTCTAGGCAGTAGGGAAATCACATAAGACCACCCCCATGTATTTGCCACAAAATAAAATTATTCTTGATATAGCATCTAAATCCAGGTGGAATATGCTCAGGATCATATTTGGCTTTCAGAGACTTGTTTTAATTTTCTTCAACTGCAACATGACCTTGCTTATGAGCAATTGATGTTCAGTTCCACAGTTGGCTCTTGGCTTTTTTTTTTTTTGACAGATGGTATTGAGCTTCTCTGTCATCTCTTGCCACAGATGTATTAGCAAAGACACAGAACCTGGAATCGAAAGAGTACCAATTGAGATGTTTCAACAAATGAACAGAATGCTGGAAGCAGTGGCTCATGTGTGCCAAGAAATTTGGATGATTACTCTCTGGCCAATTGACTGGAAGGGATCCACATGTGCCCTCATTCCAAGGAAAGGTGATTTAATAAAATGTGGTAATTATCAAACAATATCAAACATAAGTAATGATTTGCAAGGGATAATTTAAAATCTTGGCAGCAGTAAATAGACATGGAGCTGCCAGAAATTGAAGCTGGAGTCAGAAGATAATTTGTTGATGTAAGATGGATGTTGGCCAAAAGACGGAATGCCAGAAAAGTAGTTATTTGTGTTTTATTGGCTATGCAAAGGCATTTGTCTATAGGAATGTGTTATGTTTCACACAACACCCTCTTCTATCTAGTTTCTGGAATTCATTGCAATGATCACACATGGATAAAAGGTTTGTTAGGATAGTTCACAGGCTGCAGTGCAAATATGAAATGCTCAGGGCACAGTTTTTTTAGTCAGAACATGGTACCTAATTCTTTCAGTGGGTGCTGATAAATATCAAAGGCAGGCTACTCTACTGTAAGCCTCAACCCAAAGGTATTCAGCTCAGGTTCCATGGGTCAGAAAACAGTAGAGATATAGTCCCTGGTCCATAGCAATACCTCTCCTCAGCCAGCAACTAAGTCTCACTGGTTCTCAGTCTCTCAGCCAGACGGTTCCTTGGCCTTGGCCCTCTGGACCAAGAAGTCAGCCTGTTTGATTGGCTAACACTCCCATAGAAACTGTCTGGATGTTGCTCCTCTTGCTTTGTCCACAAACTTCTATGCCATATACCTCAAGTCTCAGTTTGCACCACTTCAGACAGAGATCTGTAAAATGTTGTCTCTGATCCTGCTTCAAGCATGACTCAGCCTTCCAGCCAAGGGGGTATTAACTGATTGAACAGAGCTAGTATCTCTTTGTTTCTTCACCTCTGGCTGAAGCTGAATCCTGCAGCTTGGTCAACAATGTTCTGTAGTGTGATCTGACAATCTGAGAGCCATCAGTAGACTACCAACAGTGAATTTACTAGGCCATCTCAGATTCATTGACCTCTGCATCCACCAGCTTATGCCCTCCACGCCCAGCCCCCCAATGCCAACACACAAACCCACTTTCTGGTTGTCAGATTCCACAGCTTCGTGTCTCAGGAGAAGTCTGACTTGAGCCAGACTTACCCACTTGTTCTACTGTGTAAGTCATTTCTTATTTTTTTAAAATCATTTTATTAGGAGCTCATACAACTCGTCACAATCCATACATACATCAATTGTGTAAAGCACATTTGTACATTCATTGCCCTCATCATTCTCAAAACATTTGCTCTCCACCTAAGCCCCTGGCATCAGCTCCTCATTTTCCCCCTCCCACCCCCCTCCCCACTCCCTCGTGATCCCTTGATAATTTATGTTATATTTTGTCATATCTTGCACTGTCCGACATCTCCCATTACCCACTTTTCTGTTGTCCATCCCCCAGGGAGGAGGTTATATGTAGATCCTTGTAATCGGTTCCCCCTTTCCACCCCACCCTCCCTCCACCCTCCCAGTATCACCACTCTCACCACTGGTCCTGAAGGAATCATCCACCCTGGATTCCCTGTGTTTCCAGTTCCTATCTGTACCAGTGTACATCCTCTGCTCTAGCCAGATTTGTAAGGTAGAATTCGGATCATGATAGCTGGTGGAGAGGGAGCATTTAGGAACTAGAGGAAAGTTGTGTGTTTCATAGTCGCTACACTGCACCCTGACTGGCTCATCTCTTCCCTGTGACGCTTCCGTAAGGGGCTGTCCAGTTGCCTACAGATGGGCTTTGGGTTTCCACTCTGCACTCCCTCATTCACAAGGATATGATTTTTTCTGATGATGCCTGATACCTGGTAAGTCATTTATAGAAATCTTTCTGTTCACAAACGCAAAAAGCAAAGCATCACTGGTTTTGCTTCTCTCAAGAACACAACCCAAAACAACCCTTAAGGAGATGGATTGACACCGTGGCTCCAACCATGAGCTCGACCATGGGAACCCTTGCACAAGCAGCAGTGCTGCCGCCTGTTGTACACAGGTTCCGTAGGAGTTGGAACTGACCCAAAGGCACTTAAGAACAACAGTAATTTCTTTCTCTCTTGCAGAGTGAGTCTATTTGTAATTGTCTATACTTTAACTCGCTAGAGCAGTGGTTCTTGACCTTCCTAATGCTGCAACCCTTTAATACAGTTCCTCATGTTGTGGTGACCCCCACCATCGGAAATATGTGTTTTCTGATTGTCTTAGGTGACCCCTGTGAAAGGGTTGTTCGACCCCCAAAGGGGTTGCAACCCATAGGTGGAAAACTGCTACTCTATAGGGTAACTCTCTGGTGGCATAGTGTTTGCACATTGGGCTGCTAACAGCAAGGTCAGCAGTTTGAAATCACAAGCTGCTCTTTAGGAGAAAGACAAGACTTTCTATTCCCACAAATATGTATAGTCTCTTCTAGCCTGTCCTACAGGTCACTAAGAGTCAGAAAGGACTTGACAGCAGTGTCATTGTTGTTTTCCTGCATATCTGATATCTTTGGTCCTTCTTACCCTGTCACTTGACTTCTTATTGCTAAACTATGCTAATCTGTGTACTTACCACTTTTTACAAATTTATATCTGCACTCAAAAGAAACTCAAGTCTATGCATCGTTTAGCCATTCTTTTACACTTTGAGTATTATTATTCAATACACTGTCAACAAAGCTGAATGAAAATCTCTAGGCAGTGCAAACAGTGCACACTTCGTTGTTAACCTACAGGCTGGGGAGTAGAGCCCATCCCGCTGTATCAAGGAATAAAAAGATTTAGATCTGTTTCCATTAAGATTACATCAAACATGTCTATGGAGCAATTCCATTTGTTAACAGCTAGAATCATCATGATTCAAAACATCTTAATGGCAATCAACAGCAACACAAATATGACTAGCTCAGGCAGTGTGTTCAAAATTGAATTTATCATCCCTTGTTTTTCCAAAAGGAGTCCTGGTGATGCGGTGGGTTATACGTTGGGCTCTTAACCACGAGGCGACCAGTTCAAAACCACCACCTGCTTTGAGGGAGAAAACTGAGACATTCTACTCCTGTAAAAACTTAGTCTCCAAAACCCCTATGGACAGTTCTACTCTATCCTTTATGGCCTCTGAGTCAAAATTAACCCTCTGACAGTGAATTTTGGTTTGTTTTATTTTCCCATAAAACAAATCCCCAGGTCATCAAGAGTACTTCTATTCCTCTTGTAATATCTAAATCAGAATTCTGAAAGTCAAAACTCGAACCCACTTAAATTTAAAACAAAACAGAAAAAATAAACCCACTGCCTTCAAGTCAATACCAACACATAGGATTTCCTAGGCTCCAATATTTATAGAAGCAGATTGCTACACCATTGCTTTGCAGATCACCTAAGGGGTTTGAACTGAGTACCTTTCAGTTAATAGTTGAGAATTTTAATCACAATAATACCACGACTCCTCATTTTAATTGATCACCAATTTTTATTTCTGTTGCTATTAACACCAACATTTCCATGATTAATGACAACTTTCCATTATTCCTGATACAATTTTGTTTAACTTACTCTAAGCTTTTAACATTTATATATATATCATTACCTAATGGATTATAAATTGATTCACTGGTCACTTGGGCACAATTTTGACTTATTCCCAGTCTATTTCTCCAGTCCAATTTATCACCATTTTTACCTTATACATTAAAATACTTTAAATAAATGCCTGTGTTTTCACTCCTAAGTTCTTTTCTTGTATTATAACCACACCCTGGGACGGTCTTCTTTTCTTCCTGCCAGTTAACATCCACTTAAGATGTATATCTCATGTACCAACACACACCTAATTTGTATCTTCAGATATTTCTTCAAGTTATTCCATCATGCTGTTGTTTTGTTGGGCATTTTCATTTGATATTGTTAATTATAAGACTTATTTTCACTATTGCAGTATCCCTTGTTCTTTCCAGCCTCTAAATTTCAAAATGATAGGAATGGAGTTTGTCTTACAATGATATTCCCACATTCTAGTTGGCATTTTAGAATATTTTCAGTTCTCATTATATGTTTGTTCAACCACAAATTTATGAGTAAATGAATGAGATTCTTTCATTTTCTTCTACATTGACTACCTCCAGTTTACCATTTACTCTATGTTTGGGTCACTGTGTTAAGCTTGGTATATCCCCAATCCTCACTTATGGAGACAGATAGGTTCCAAAGACCAGGTAGTTAGGTGAAAATATTTGTCATGTAAAACTTTGTATCATACAAAGTCAGAGGATGAACATATCAAATTGCCAAGTGCAGAATAACTGTAAATCACATTATCATATAATTGAACAATCAATGAGAATTATGGCCTAGCCAAGATGACACATAATCTTCACCACAGAACCAGTGTTACTGCCCTCGTGTTTTGGTTTCCTTATTGCCAGCTCCCAAACTCACTGTCATTGAGTTGATGCTCACTCACTGCAGCCCTATAGGACAAGGTAGAATGGCCCCATGACTTTCCAAGACTGTAACTTTATATGGGAGTGTAAAGCCCCATCTGTCACCCTCAGAGTAGCTGGTGACTTTGAACTTCTGATATTGCAGTTAGCTCAACATGTAACCACTATGCAGTTAGCCCAACATGTCACCACTATATACATCATTAAAGTACAAAATAGTAGATATTTTTACTATTTTAAAAGCAAAATTAAGATAACAATATAGTTTATAAGTAGATCAATGCCAATCCTTTTTAAAATCACTTTATGAAGTTTCTTGAATTTTAAAGTAAAATTCATATATCTTGCTATAGCAAATTTGATTTTTTTTTAGTGTTTAAATTTAAGCAAACATGTGTAATGATAAGAAGCCCTAGAACACTGTTTTTGTGTGTTTGTTTTGCTTGTTTTCTATAGGGTCATGTGGCTAAGCACTTGGATGCTAACTTAAATGTCAGGTTCAAACCCACCCATGGCCCGTGGGAGACACGTGTCATGATTACAGCCTTGGAAACCACTTGTGCAGTTGTACTCTGAACTATAGTGTCAATCAGAGTTGAAATGGACTCAGTGTCAAGGGGGTTGTTCTTCTTTTAGTGGCTCAATGTTTAAGTGCTCGGTTGCTAACTCAAAGTCATTGCTGGAAACATACCAGTGCCTCTAAAGTGGAAAGATTTGTTTATCTGCTCCTGTCACTATTACTGTCAAGGAAACCCTCGAAGACAGCTCTCCTCTGCACTATAGCATCACTACGAGTTGGAATCAACACAGCAACAAGCATGACTGATCAAGTAGCACAATTAATTAATCGCGAACATTTCCAATAACTTTCCAGAGCTTGAAAGACACAGACATTTCTGGATCTGAAAAGTCAGATATAAGAGAAAATATTCTTTACTTGATGTTCCATTTTGCTAACCACATTCAAATTTATTTTTCAGTTCAGAGTTCTGAGAGAGGCAATGCCCAAGGAAACAAAGTCCTGGACACAAAGCTCATCCTTTTTAAACACTGACGTTTCCTGGATGTTGCGAATGGCTAACTTGTTCAGCTGCTAATTGAAAAGTTGGAGACATAAGTCATCCACAGGTACCTCAGAATAAAAGCCTCGTGATCTACTTTTGAAAAAAAAAATCATCCAATGAAAGAGTTTGGAACATACATGCATAGTGTGTTAGTGTTGACTAAAGAAACAAATCCAAGGACACCTATGTGTGTGAGAGAGAGCTTTATATCAAAGAGCAATTGGATACTGAGAAAACATCCCAGCCCAGTTCAGATCAAGTCCATAAGTCCAATATTAGCCTCTATGTCCAATACTAGAATATAACTTCATCCTCAATGCCAAATGCTGGAAGATCACAGGCTGGTAGGTACAAAGTCTTATGGATCCAATGTCCTGTGGATGCATCTCAGTGCTGATGTGGGTTTCCCTGAGGCTCTTCCAAATCCCTGAGTGTGGCTCCTTAATAGGAAAGTGAAGCAGAGAGAGTGTGTGTGTGTGGCCTGCCTCTAGGGAGAAAGAGAGAGGAAGTTCCAAGAATCTTCAGGATTAGACCATGCGGCATCATCAGGCTGTGACCTGATTGACAGGCTAAACTCCACTCCTTCACTCTTAATAACTTCATATTGACATGAGATTATGTAAGTACCACACATAGATCTCCAGTGGTATTCATGTGGTCACTCTGAGTTAAAATTAGCTAGAACAAAACTTGTTTGTGTCCCTGTTACAAACTATCAGCTACTGCCTTGTATTATATTTTTGTTGCTGTTAATAGCTACAAATTTATAGCGACCTTATGTACAACAGACAGATAAAAAGCTGCCTAATCCTATATTACTGTCATGATCTTCAGTATATTCAAGCATCTGGAATCTTATGTAGAGGATCTACTGACATCAAGTTGATTCCAATTCATAGCAATAGCATCCCTGTGTAGAGCTTCTGAGAAAGTAAATATTTATGGAAGCAGAGAAGCTCACGTTTCTCTCATGGAGTGGCTAGTGGATTTGAACCACTGACCTCTGGTTAGAAGCCAACGCTACCCACAGTGTAATCTGGATGACTACACAGATTAATTACTTTCAATAAAATGTAATCCTAAAAAAATGTAACCCTAAATATGTGTGTAAATATACCAATACTAATTTCAAAACATACTAGATATTGTCTCTCATGGAAAAGTTGAAATATATGTCCAAAAAACTTATGGGGAATATTATAACCTGACTTAATGCAAAACTTCTAATGACTAATATGTTTCCTTCCAAAATTATCATTATCTTTATTATGAAAACTCTGACATCATCACCTTATTCCCTGTTTCAGATGTGATTTTTATTGAAATATAGAAAGCATTAGATATCACATTTAATGATGCATTTATACCAGATTTTTTTGCACTGTATGATTTTAATGATGGCATATCAATGCCACTTGCTTTTCAGGCTGGTGGTGTCCTTTGGTCACATAAAGTCAGTTCTGACTCACAGCAACTCTCTGTATAATACAATGGAACCCTGCCCAGCCCTGCACCATCCTCAGGATTATTCTTGTGTGTCAACCCATCCCTGCACCCACTGGGTCAATTCATGTCCTGGAGGACCTTCCTCTTTGTCAGTGCCCAGTTATATTTTCAGTTTCCTCCGCCGCAAGGGGCTCATCTTCTGGCAGTATCTCTGACAATTCTCTGCTTCTATTCATTAAGCCTTTGGGATTTTACAATGTTTTGATGCTACCCCAAAGGTTTTCAGTGACTAATTACTCTGAAGTGAACAGTCTATTCCTTCTCAGTTTATTCTTAGTCTGGCAGCTTTGCCTAAAGCTGTTCACTTTGGGTGAAACTGCTGGCATTTAAAATACCAGTGATACAGCTTCCAGCCGCTTAGTAACCCATGTCTGAGCAAATAGCGCATTGTTACTGCTCAAATTATTTGATCAATCTTTAATCCAAGGGTCGCAATTAAGCAACATAAATAGTTAATGGGTCCTGATTTTGACATACTTTAAGCATATAATAAAATGAATGTCCCCCTTTCATCCTCATCCCCCCTATAGAATGCCCTTATTTTCTATTGGATGACTATGATGGTACATGTATTCAGCCGGATTGAGCACTGTGGTGATTTCTTCCCAAGTGAAAGAAAACTGAACAACAAGCTAATTCTCTAGATATTTTTCTAATGAGCAAGAAAATAGATGCATAAAATTTGCTTTTAGCCGACTCAGTTTTGTAAGTTCACATCTTCATTTTTGGTCTCTACTCTCAGAGGTTGAGCTATAAATCATTGTAATAGAGGGGGCAGGATGGTTATGAGTGATTCCAACAGGATTTCAATTTTATCTTCCCCAAGAGTAGAATTTCTTCATTCATCATTGACTAAATTTTCTACTCTTACAGTCAAAATTTGGTTAACCTGGAAAACATAAGTCATGAAATCCATATTTCAGAAACTGAAGAAATTGTGCATAGTTCAACGAAAAAGAAATACATGTAGTATTGAGGTTATCCTTTTCACGTTCTTTTCTGTGCAAACTAAACAAATTTAAATTGATGTTTTCACCTATCAATTAGTGAACATACCATAATCTTGTCAGTGCAGTGCCCTGGTTATTTTTCATCTCAAACTAAATGCATGGCTGAGTAACTGTATATACTAAGAATATATACATACATATATCCACACATATACATATCTTAAAACCACACAGATTAAAAGGTCAGAATAGCTGTGCTCAATATCAGATCTACCTCATAGTAGCTGCACTTCTTCGCACGCATTACTTAGCCTCCTTTAGGTGTAATTTACTCACGGATGGATTGTGAAATTAACTTTACTTCTGGTGGTGAAACAGGGCAGGGCAGCAAATATGGAGGTGACTAGACCAGAGATAAAAGCAAGCGTGGTTCTCTTGTATAACCGAATGGGCCTAGACATCAGATAGAAAATCTCCTAAAGGCAAGCCTTCCTCCTTAAAACTTTGAAGCAGTTTTACATAGATATTGCCTCAGACTCCCCAAACCAGACTATCTTGTTGACTACATTTTGCTCTTGGGACTGTACTTCCCAGAATCCCTTGCATCCAGCATCATCTGGTAGAAACAGAGTATACTTGGACTGAAATTCCAAGCAGCCTTCATGGTATCTGGTGAAAGCAGAGCATACTTGGAAGGAAATCCCAAGTATGTATATACATTCCCTGCCTTTGAGTAGATTCTGACTTATAGCACCTGTATTGTTCAGGGTAGAATTTCCCCTGTGAGATTCAAAGGCTGTAAATATTTATAGAATTGGAAAGACTTATCTTTCTCATTAGTAGCACTTATGGTTTTGAACTGCTTACCTTTACCACCCCAGATCCCCATGCTTAATGTTGCTATTGCTGTTGCTAGATGCTGTCAATCCAATTCAAAATCACAGTGAACTTACATACAACAGAAGCACTGCCTGAGCCAGGCTCACACTTGTTCTTAGATTTGAGCCCATTATTGAAGCCACTGTATTAACCCATCTTTTCCAGGGTCTTCCTCTTTTTGATGCTCTTACACTTTACCAAGCATGATATCCTTCTCTGAGGACTAGTCTCTCCTGATAACTTGTCTGACGTATATCAGATTCAATCACAGCATCCTTGCTTTAAAGAGCATTCTGGGTGTACTTCCAAGACAGATTTGTTGTCCTTTGGCAGTACATGGTACTTTCAGTATTCTACACCAGCATAATTTAAATTCAATGGCTCTTCTTCACTCTTTTTTATTAAATATCCAACTTTAATATGAAAATGAGGAATTGAAAATACCATGGCAAATAGTCCTCGAAATAACATTGTTGCTTTTCAACACTTTAAAACAGTGGTTCTCAACCTACCTAAAGCTGCGGACCTTTAATACAGGTCTTCATGTTGTGGTGACCCTCCAACCATAACCTTACTTTAATACTACTTCATAACTGTAATTTTACTACTGTTATGAATTGGGAGACCCCTGTGAAAGTGTTATTCAGCCCCCAAAGGGGCCGTGACCTGCAGGTTGAGAACCGCTGTTTAAAGAGATCATGTACAGCAGATGTACCCAACTGGTGACTGCTTCTTCCAAGACCGTTGATTGTGGATCCAAGCAAGACTACCTCCAACAATTTCAATATTTTCTGCATTTATAATGCCTATTGGTCCACTTGTGCAGATACTGGCTACAATCCTTGATCTTCATAATCAAATGCTTCAACTCCTCCTCATTCTCAGTGAGCAACCTGTGCCATCTGCATATGTTTAGGAATCTCAACACAGTTTCCTCAGCTGTGATGCAAAGTCACTCCATTTGTAACGTCCATTTAATTCTGTCTGGGTTGCTTCCTTGGGACTTGGGGTGTATCAGGACCCAACATGAATAGGAGACCCATACAACCTGCTTTCCGACAATAATAAAGCTTTCAATCTCTAACCTGAGTGTGTCACTTTTTTGCAGCCATCCATAAAACTGTGATAGACTGATTATTGTGTAATTGGGGTTAACCTTAGATCCTTCATGGTATTTCACTCCCCAGTCTATTCAGCTCCAAAGAGAAACTTATTGAGGGCTATTTCGGTGGCATTTAATGTTTCATGCACACACTTCTCTCACTTCTGTTTCATGCGAATATACACACATACACCCACACTTGTACTCACACACAGTAAACCCTCAGTATCTATGGATTCCACATTTGAAAATTACTTACCTGCCCCAATCCACTTGTGAACCCAGGTTAATACTTAAAATTAAAATTAATACTTAAAACTTGAAATTAACTGGCTCGTTAGCATGCATGAGTGCAGAAGCCTTCTCCCTGGCCCCCTGAATCTTCATCTGATATTCATATTCCCATATCATTTAGACAAGGCTGGTAGGCTTACTTATATTAGCTATTTCACTGTTTGTGAGGACTTTTTGAAACCTAACTGTCCCTATTAGCAAGAATGTTC
Source organism: Echinops telfairi (assembly GCF_000313985.2). Lineage (NCBI taxonomy): Eukaryota > Metazoa > Chordata > Mammalia > Afrosoricida > Tenrecidae > Echinops > Echinops telfairi. The sequence continues at coordinate 133,556,686 of NW_022111373.1, forward strand.
TATATATTCAAAGTATATTTTAAAGTATACTTTCAAAATAATGAATTTTGATGTACAACTATAGTAAATAGAAAATGATGACCAGACAAATGTAAAATTAGTCAAGTCATTAGAAGAAATCATTTTGAGTTAATAACAATGCTTATTTTTAAGGAACAATACAAAGGTAATTTACTAATGCTTTTCTAGTTATTGCATTCAATGAGTTTTAAGAGTGTTTAAAAGTTATACCAACTTAGATATTATCATGGTTATTAGTGAATATATAAATAAAAATCACGGAAAAAAATAAAACCAGAAATCTATCTTAACTGAAATACTCCTAAAGCAGCTAGATAACCCCAAATCAAAGCAAATCCACTCTCATCAAATTGATTCGAACTCACAGTAACCCTATATAAGGTTTCTATGTGTAAATATTCTACAAATCTTTATATGAGGTGATAACCTCATTTTCCCCTGTGGAATGACTCATGGGTTTGTACTGCTGACATTATGATTAAACATTCAACTCTTGTCAGAGAGTACCATCAAGACAACTAGACATAATTTTGTAATTGTAAATTTTGGGGCTTAATATTTCTATTAGGCGAACCAAAGAAAATTGGTGATTTTTGAAACAAATTACCTTGCAAGTAAGAAATATTGGGCTATATACTTTTTTGTTTACAACAAAATAAAGTAAAATGAAAAATTGAGAATTTAGAAAATACCATAACTCTATACATTGCAATTTCATTTTTGTATATTCTGAACCTTTTCATCTAAATTCAATTGCATGTAGTTAATTAATAATATTAATCCAAAATCAATCGCATGCTATTAATGAATAAAGTCATCCTATATTAATCAGAGTTCACAACAGTAGCCATGTTCCAAGGATTATCTGGTCTATAAATGTGTTAAATCCTTCCTCATGTTTTCAGTTAAGATGTGGATTCCAATGGAAAATATCTAAAATGATGCTATGTAACTTCTGAAGTTGAGTTTTAAGATACCTGCATTTTTTGCTGTCATCTTTCTAGGATTATTCCTTTTTATAAAACTCAAAAGCCATATGTGAGAATACCCAAGTTAACTATATAGACAGGCCTCAAGGACAATGGCAAGAGAAGGGTTACACGTTGAAAACACTTCCATTTGATAGCTCTAAATAAGATTCCAGTCAATGACCCTTTCAGTTGACGACTCCCGATGAGTTCCTAATGCAACAGGATAAGCCCACCACAAATCATGAAGCTGAAGCCGATTGACCTTCCTGCCCTCATGTATCTACTCCAGCCAAGGTCACAGGAAGCATTGTAGAGCCATCTCTACAAAGTCTGGTCAAAGGTGCAAAATCATAAGCCCTCATATGAACATCTACACTCATTTGTTAATACCTAGCCAAAAACATCTATAAGCATGTGTTTGCTTGTAATTTTGCATTCCTAATAGTCTCTGTTCTTGGTTCTTGATGCCTCTGCTGGATTCACCTCTTTAGATAGGGATCTTGCATGTACTCCACTGGTAGTTTTTCTTTCTTTTTGCTTTAAATTACATAATATTTTTATGGACATATCTTACTCAGTGTAATATATCCCTTCCCTTCCCATATAGTTCTGTTGTTCAATCCCATTGGGAGGGATCATACAATCATCAATGTTGTCAGCTCCCCTTTCCCTCATCCTGTGCCCCCCTCCCCTGCCCCTGCTTCCTGTACCCTCAGGAAACCCTTACTCCTATTACTGTTTCTGGGGGTTCATCTATCTTGACTATCATGTACTGAGAGATCCTCAATGTACAACTGAAAATACGCAAATCTGACATGGTCAATGAGCCATATCACAAAAGGGCCTTAATAGTAAGGGAAGGGAATCTTAAAGAACTAGAGGATAGTTATGTGGTTCATCAGAGCCATATCGCACCCTGGATTTACCCTCCACCTCTTTTAAGTTTTAGAGATGGTTGTCTTATACTCCAAGGAATGGTTAAACTGATTGTTCTCCTTGATCCATTGCACGCCCCCAGTGTTTTGCCTCAGTGTGGTGGGGTCAGCTCAGTCGATATTTCACAAACCCTATTTGCATGATTCCACTCAATCCTCCTTGGAGCTCCAAACACATAGATAGATGTAAGTAAGTCATTTCACTTCACCACAGTATGTCTTTCAGTGATACTTGAGTGCCCAGGCTTATGACAGTTGTGACACCAGGATTTACTACACTAAGCACTTACACAGCTTGTTCTCTTTGCTTATTCTTGCCACTGCACATATTTTTTTGTATTTCACATTCATCTAGCTGTCAATTTGGAATTTTAAAAGTATAATGAAATAAACTACCCACTTTAAAGATGTTCACACTTTGCAATATGGATACAAAGCCATTTTAAACATTCTGAAAGATATTTTTCAAATTTTGGAAGAATAACTAAAACACATAAAAAATTCAAACATTTATTTTAAATTTTGGTATTTGTCAAATATGTCATACTACTGCAATTTTAGAAGACATGTTGGAATAATTTATATATATATGTATAAAATATATATAAAAGAAAAAAATGGGGAGGGGGGACATAAAAAATGCCAGAATTGGTCATTTACCAACAGTATCTTTTAGGTTGGATTGGTATTTAGTCACTGAAGAACTGAAAGACAGTTCAGAATCAATTGAAATAGAATGTGGCATAGTGGGTTGCTTGCTTTTGACTGCTAAGCACAAGTTCAGCCATTCAAAACCACCAGTTTCTTCTTGGGAGAAAGATGAGGCTTTATATCCCGATATTTTACACTATTGGAATCCCATAGGGGCAGTTCTACTCTTCCTGATAGGGTTGCAATGAGTCAATATTAACTTGATGGCAGTGAGTTCATTAGTTTTTTGTTTTAAGATAAAAAGCACAATTATGAGCAATTAAAAATTAATAGAAGTATTTTATTACCAATAAAAAGCAAATTGCAACAAAAGTTTCGGTCATGTTAACTGTGATAATCAATTAAAAGTTGCAGATAAATAGCAATGGAAAGAAATGGATAAGGACTTGATAGTACTAGTCATTATCATAAAGAATGAATTCATAAAAATGTATCACAAAAATTTAAATTTCTTCGTTATTTTATATATCAACCTAACATAAAGTAAGATAATGTAAAATTGATAAAATGTAATCATCACAATGACTTACATCAGACCAATGAGTGATATTACTGCAGAAAATATTTAAGATGAGTCATTACAGGATAAGTTTTGAAGTGACTAGAATTCTTACATTTAATACAATTAAAAATTTCCCACAAATTTAACAATTCTAAAAATTATGTGACAATATAAAAATTAGTATTGAGGCAAAAACCATTTAAACAACTAGGATTACTAATGAAATATATATCCACTACATTAGAATAAATACCAAAATAGATTTCTGTCTTTAAAAAATGTTATCATATGTTTTCATATTAGAAAATGATCAGATTAGATAGAAAAACATTACCAAAAAGGTCCTATATGGTTGGACAGTTCATTAATAAAATATGCTATTGTATAGCCTTCTAAAATGGATAATGAAATGATTTTTCTCATTTTAAACATAGCCACTTCCATAATTAATTGTGTGTGCTTTATGTAAAATGGACCCCTCAAACTGTTGAAACTAGAACCTAGTCCCACTTTTGTGTCAGGAGGAAAGTAAAAAAATAGAGTGATTTTGTTATAACTGCCTGTTTTCTCTCAGTCCTTGAACAAGTAACGTTAGCTAGCAAAGGACATCTATTCAGGGATTGATTACTTCCTTGGAGGCAGGTCAGCTCTGCTCTCCAGTAATCACACTGCACAAAAGGCTGGGCAGAGTTTTGAATAGAGGCTTCTCCGGGGAACTTAGCTTGCTTTTCGTGTCCCATCTTTTACAAGACTATGGAAGAGGGAGGATGCAGTGTGACAGTAATGGACCTGGCCATAACCTTAAGAGTTCACGGATCTCTCTGTCTTCATGTCTATGTTTACTTAAGAGAGTAGAGACAGAGTCATTTTCTGTTAGCGCGAGGAAGTTTCAACTCTATGAAGTAACTTAGCAGAGCCACTTACCTCATTGATATAATTAATTCATGCAGTAAGGCATGTGCAAAGAAATATGTAACGCAAACGTTGAAAGAAGCAGGATCAGCTCTGTAAACATTGTGTCTATGTGATTTCCTAGGGAACGAAAAACCCCACTGACTTGTATTGGTAATTTATTGATCTCATAATATTTATTAGCCTATGCTAGATTTAGATTTTTAAAAAGAAACATACAATTATTTTTTTCCTTTGTTTCTTAAAAATTGGTGCATAATGTGCATACTACAAAGTTCATTAGGTGAAGTGTGCGGTTTGATGCTAGTGTGTTACAGAGTAGGGCAAACTTCATCATAATTTCCCCCTAAAATCATAGGTCATTTCTGCCTCCATTTATCATCCTTTCACTCTTAACACCTATACTAATTTACTAGTTTACTAATCGACAAACTTTGTTATTTTGGACATTTCATATAAATGGAATCATATACTCTGGACTTTTTTTACTGTGCATTTTTAGTTAGCTTAATGTTTTGAGGTTTTTTCTTACTGGAAACTGTATCAATATTACATTCATATATTTTTTAAAAGTTCTAATTTATGACATATTGTTCATCGATCCATCAACTATTGATGAGTTAATGTTGCTTCTCATTTTTTTCTTTTATGCATAGTGCTGTCAATGTGTACTTTTGAACATGTCTTTGTGTGCTCGCTCATAGGTTTTTAATGTCACCTGGGAAGTAGTTAAGTGAGGGATTGTTCCTGTGTCCAGTTTGAGGAGCTGTGGTAGCACGCTCATTAAGAGCTCAACTACTGACCTACAGGTTGGCTGTTCAAACTTACCAGTAACTCTGCTTGGGACAGTTGCGACAGTCTGCTTTTATAAAGATTTACAGCCTTGGCAAACCGATGGGTTATTCTACTCTGGCTTATAGTTTTTGGGGATCATAATTCGTTTTAATGGACAAGATAGTAATGGGTCTTTTCTTTTCATCTCCTTTCTTCTCCTCTCCCCTTCTCTCCTCTCCTCCTCCATGCTCTCCCTTCCCCTCACCTGCACTCACTCACTCACTCATGTTTGGTCCTGTGGCTTAGCTGTTGGGCTGTAGACAACAAAACCAGCACAAACCAACCAGCTGCTCTAAGGGATAAAAATGAGGCTGTCTGCTTCCATTAAGTTTCAATATCTTGGAAATTTTATATTGGGTCACTAGGTGCTGGAACCCACTTTATAGCACTGTGTTTGATGGTTCCTAATTTCTCTACATCCTTGGCAACACATTTTATTTTCAGTCTTTCTTATGTGTGTTTAATAGTATCTCAGTGTGATTTGTAGATTGAAACTTCCTAATAATGAATGGCCACCATTGTCTGTCAGTGTGTCATACTGCGGTTGCTAGTGTGTTGCTATGCTGGTGGAACCTATGTCACTGATATTTCAAATGCCAGCAGGGCCACCCAAAA
>NW_022111373.1:133564057-133567219 GCF_000313985.2 Echinops telfairi
TATGATTTTGATGCTGTCTCACCTGAATTTCAAGAACAGATTTGACATATGGACCACTACTGACAGAAGACCTGGTGATCTGGGTGAGGACATTAAGACCAGTACTCATGAAGGAAGGAAAGGTCATCAAAAAGACAGGAAAGAAAGAAAAAATCAAGTGGATGTCAGAGGAGATTCTGAAACTTGCTATTAATCATAGAGTAGCTAAACAAATGATAGAAAGGGTGAAGTCAAGAAGTCACATAGAAATTTTCAAAAGGCAGCAAGAGAAGACTAAGCCAAATATGAAACAAAATGTATAAAGACCTAGAAGGCGAAAATCAAAAGGGAACAACATGCTCAGCAGATCTGAAACTGGAAGAACTAAAGAAAAAAAATTCAAGCCTTGACTTGAAATTCTGAAAGATTCTAGTGACAAAATATTGAATGACTCAGGAAGTATCAAGGAAAGATGGAAAGAATAAATAGAGTCAGTGTACCTAAAAATAAAACTAGTTGACAGTAATGCAACAACCTTGCTTTCTGAAAGTAATGAGGAATTGAAGCACTTACTGATGAAGATAAAGGATTGTAGCCTTCAGTATGGATAACAATTCAAAATCTTTACAACTGGACCAATAGAAAATATAATGATAAGTGGAGAAAAGGTTGAAGCTTTCAAAAGTTTTGTCTGATTTTTATCTATAATCAATGCTCATAGAAGCAGCATTCAAAAGATCAAGAGCCATATTGCATTGGGTGAATCTACTGCATAAACCCTCTTTAGAGTATTGAAGAGCAAGGATGCTACTTTGAAGTCTCAGGTGTGCCTGACCCAGGTCATGGTATTTTGTTTTGCATCATCTATGTGTGAAAGGTGGACGGTGAATAAAGAAGATGGAAGAATAGATGCATTTGTATTATGGGGCTGGAGAAGACTATTGAAAGCACCATGGACAGCTGAATGGACAAACTGATTTGTGTTGGGAGATATAAACCAGGGTGCTCCTTAGTGGCAAGGACAACAAGACTCTGACTTACACACTTTGGACATATTGTCAGGAGGGGACCAGTCTCCTTACGTTTGGTAAAGTGAAGGGGTGACAAAATAGAGGAGGGCACTCTATGAGATACGCTGACACAGTGGCTGTAATCGTGGGCTCGTACATAGGAACCATTGTGAGGATGGTACAGGGGCGGTCTCTATGGGGTGGAGATGAGTGGATGGCACCTAACTACAATAATGATGAACATTGATGATCATGAGTTCCGGAGGTTGTTGGCCACATATAAATCTTTCCCAAGTCTTTGCTAGTTTTAATTGGGCTCTCTTTTTATTATGGATCACAATTATTTTTTTTTTTTTACCTTTTATGTTTCAGAAACATTAAGCAGATGGATCAGATAGATCCATATTCGATCCTTCCTGGTAAACAGTTCCTTCTATGAGGATGCACACATTGATGTACAGTGTGTGAAATTGGTTACAATTGGTATGATACAGTTGGCATTTCTTATATACCAGGACTGACAAATTATCACTAACAAAGCTTGTTTCATTGAGATTTTTAAAAATTTGTACCTTAGCTCTCCAATTACTCGTTGATACTGAAAATCAAAGTTTCCATACCCTTCTTACTCCTGTGACTTGTCACAAGTTCATTGCAAAGTGTGCAGGATATGGTGTTTCTAAAGATAATACAATCAAGATGATTTATCAAATACGTGGAAATACATCTATAGTGAAGCTAATGAAATTTGAGCTCTGTTTTCACTCTAGTAAACTCTTTCCAGCACCCTGAATGGGGCCACTAGCATTGTGTTCAGGTGAGCATGCTTTTGTTCTCACTCAGAAAAAGTAAATCTCTGAACATATTGTTTTCGAGAGAACTCTCAATATACATAAGCATCAGGATCCTAAATCTTCAGGTAGCCTCAAAGACACCTTATTATCCATAATATACTCAGCTGTCCTCACTCACTGCTGCGAGAGCTCATAACAAGCTTATAGGGCAGTACGGGACTGCTTTCTGGGCCTTCTGAAGGTGTCATACAGGGCACACTGCCTCATCTTTTCTCCTAGAAGTGCGTGGTGGGTTTGGGCACATAACGTACATTTTAACTGTCAGTAAAGCTAGAATCTTCTAAGGAAAGCACACTCATTATTTGGGTTCAAACAGAAATTGAAAGAAAATATGTCATCCTCACATCGTCACAACCCCGCACCCCATGAAGGAGCAAAGTCCTAATTTTAGGAGAAAATGAAGGATAGAGAAGAATCAAATGCACTCTGCTTGTTTGTATTCAGATTACTACTGTTGGAAAATTTTAACTTCTTATGATTAATAATAGTCCTCTATAGAGTAAAACCACTTCACATTTAATATTCATCCACACATTCTTATCATAGCTTTTTAGCATGTGGTTCCTTACATTATTCATGTCTAGTTTAACACTTCTGAGAAATTCCTTCTGAGTCATCCTTTAGAAATCAGAATGCTACAGGGAAAGTTTTTTTTTAATAATATTATGGATATGGTGAATTGCATGAATTATTCAATTCCAAAGATTGTTGTTAGGAAGCCTAGAGCTAAAATAATGATTTGTCTACTGAAATACCTAGATCTATAGATGGTGCTTTCTCATTCTAAACTACGCTAATCTTTGTTGGCCTATCATCTAAGCTCATTGCTATTGAGTGGATTCTGACTCATAACAGCCGAATAGGGAGAGTGGAATGACTCTTGAGGGTTTCTGAGGCTATTAATATTTACAGGGCCAGACAAGATGCTCTTTCTCTGTGGGAGCAGCCAGTGTGTTTGAACCACTGACCTTGCCCTTAGTAAACCAGCATGCAATGCATCACGTTTATCTTCTATTGATCCTAAATCCAAAATATGCCATCTATTTTATATTATGTGTTTTTCAAAATCTACTTTAAAATAACATGTTTGATAAAACAATATCTAAATAATGAAGACATATAATAGTGAATCATAAAATTCACTTAGTTTTGTGGGAATCTCACTAGATTCCTGGCATACAATCTTTCAGTTAGATGTTTCAAGTAAAATAGGTTTCGAGGTTTTTTTTTTCTTTAGCCAAAAGGGGCTTCTATATCTCTTCTTCATTTCTATCTAGAAATTTTAAAACAGATATTAAAATATTGATTGATTGATTGAT
>NW_022111373.1:133569185-133570270 GCF_000313985.2 Echinops telfairi
AAAAAAGGTAGCCCAATAAAAGAAAGAAAAACAGAAATAAATATACTGGACAAACAGAGAGACTGGAACTCTCAGACACTGTTGCTGGTATGGTGATACCACAAACAAATGGAATAATAAACTGCATGCACTCCAGCAATGCTTTTAGTGGGTATACTAAGATCAAAAGTTAAAGACAGACATATGAACTTCCATGTTCATCAAAGTACTCTTCAAAATATAAATAAATTGGCAAAAAACAAAAGCCAATGAATAGAAGATTGGATAAAGAAAGTTTGGTACATGCACGCAATGGGATACTATATATGTGTAGAAAACACTGGAACACCGACAAAGCTCATCACTACAGACAGACCTAGAGGAGGCTATGCTGAGTTAAAGCAGTCCATCTCAAAAGGGCCAATATTGCATGAGACCACTATCAGCATAAACACCAACACAGAGTCTGACACCTGTTCTCAGGTCAAGTACTCATTTTATATGATGCCCCAGGCAATGTTCTTACATCACTCTCTAATGTTCATCACTCTGTGACATTTACTTCTTAAAAAAATAAATAAAATGAAAATAATGTTTCTTTAAGAAATAAAATAATAGAATCCTTCTTAGCGAGTACAGAAAGATGGTCCACACTTGACTATTTACCCATTCTGAGTAAGCTTATGTTGTCTATAATCCTAGCCAGCAGTTAAGTGTCTGATTCTGAATAGAAGAACCACATCTGAACACATGTCGAATGCTGAGGCCGACTTGTTAAAACATCTTGTTCCCTCTATGCAACAATGATCAGCTGTGTTGTGTTTATTGGGCCCCCCAGCAAAAGTCATACCTATACATGGGTTAGTGTTATTAGCCTCAAGTATGAATTGTTTTGTTGACTTTTCCATTTCTGCTGAGTCTTGCTATGGAGAGTAGCTTAAGCCTACAGAATTATTCCCTATTATCCTCCCATCATGAATGGTATATGAGCAAATAAAGTATTTACTCTAGTGATGCAAATTTCTGTTCCATAAGCAAGGGGCACTGGTGTTTGCAGTCAAGATGGGCAATATATTCTTATCTGAAAATATCTCTCTTTATTGTAA
>NW_022111373.1:133574989-133576970 GCF_000313985.2 Echinops telfairi
ATGCTCTTCACACCTTTCCAGGGACAGTTACGTTTCTTAGATGGCAGCTCTGTTTCAGTGGGTTGGCTGTGTACTTTACAAAAGAAATTTGGAAACAGTCTCCTCAACAAGTATTTCTACTCTCCAATTAAAAAATTAGCACCTTTAAAAATTCTATAAAATATGTATTTATTTTCCCGAGAAAGATAGCTTAATTACAGGCATATTTATTAGTGTCAAATGCAATTTGTGTGCTTTTTCACTAATGACTAATACTCAGGAGCTCAGTACATCAGATAGTGCAGCATGAATATAGGATATTTGGATTGGAAGTGCTATAATCATTGAGGGAATGGGTGTCTAAGTAATGGATAGTGATATTTCAAGAGCTGAGCAAATAACTTGGGAAGGAGATTGATAGTTACAAAACCTGTACAGGATGGATCCTTAAGACAGCTTATCTACTGAATAAAGAACATTCAGTAGATAAGCTGTCTTAAGGATCCATCCTGTACAGGTTTTGTAACTATCAATCTCCTTCCCAAGTTGGCATTTTTGTACTATGGATTACATATTAAAATCATCATATGACTCTGCTGCTATCCTAAATGGCTTTGATGATTAATGATTAGAAGCCATTGTAATAAATAAGAATAAGTAAAGATACTATACTCAAGGTTTTTGGAATTTATTATAGCTCTGTAAGTACTGGCATATCAACAGACCTGAAAACAACTTTGTGTCAGGATCATAATTTTTTCTGGATATTTAATCATAAACATTATCCTTTATATGGGAGAACCTTTGGGATGACTATGCTCATTAAAAAAATCAGAGATAATAATGCTTATTGTAATATATTAAATATAATCATATTTATTGCAGTGTATTAAATCCCACATAAAATAAGAACCCTATAGTGGGCTAGACAAAGTATAAGAGAAAAATAATTTGTCTAGAAATGAGATTTTATCAGTAAGATTAATCAAGTTAAATTGTAATCAGAAATATGAGCAGTATAAATCAGCCAAGGTCTATTTATTTATTTATTTGCTTGCAAGGAGTACTTCTGGGGCAGCTGTCTTCCATTGGGTGATAGGACTGTTTCCATCTCGTTGCACCTCCATCTCAGGACATGGACTTGTGGATACTGCAGTGGCAGCACAGCGAACATAGAGAACTCTTTAATAATATGTGTTAGACATAACACTTGTCCCGCTCTGCGCAGAGCCGCATTGGTCATATGTCCTGGGCATGTGTCCACCTGGTACAATACGGCTGAGTAGTGATAACCACCCAAGTGTGGAGAAAATTGTTTTAGAAATCTCTGCACTTTAATAGGCAGATATCTAAGAAGGTCTCTAAAAGAGGTAATACTGGTCACTCGTGTGAGATTGTCTAAATCCGAGTTACTTTGTCTCTGTCATGTTTTTGCACTTCATTTTGCATTAAATTCATTTTAAACTCAATCCTGCTAGATATTAAACTATACCCTGGTTGTAACATCGGTGATTTTAATAATTCACACTCACATTTTTAGTCACTGAATTTATATAAGCAAAGCATATGATTTAAAGAATCCCCTTAAGGTTTCTTAAAATCAAACAGTAGTTTGGCTTAGCTAGTAAAAAATACAAAATGTTTGCCCAGAGTCTTGTGCTCTTTTAAGAACTCTGTACATGCTGCCAAAGTGACAACAGCAACTCCAAGGAGTGTCTAATCACCTTAAATGACAATGATTTTATATTAATGGGGAGGACCCCCTTAGAAGGGGAGAGTAACAATGGTGGTGCAGCTTGAAGAAGTCAACAGTCACTGGATACATGAAAACATGGTCAGATTGATGTAGGTTTGCTCAGTACAACAACATAACAAAAGCATTGTAGAAGAAAAGCATATGGTTGTATTTGATTGACATCTGTTTAGATATCAGGTTATCTTTTTTAATCAATTTATTGGGGCTCATAAAATTCTTCACAATACATAGATCAATTGTGTAAAG
>NW_022111373.1:133577986-133579577 GCF_000313985.2 Echinops telfairi
ATCGATCCATCTATCTATCTATCTATCTATCTATCTATCTATCTATCTATCTATCATCATCTTTCTATCATCTATCTATCATATACCATGATGATTACCATGATGTCATAATATACTTATATATTTCAAGTCACATTTATATTTTACTGGTCAGCGTCTCTGACTACACAATTTCTCAAAAATATTATATACTCATACTTTATATTTTAATCTCAACCCAGAATAAGAAGTTTCTACAACCTATTAGTTATTCATACCACAAGGAGTTACATGATTCTGTGATGCTGGAAGCTATGCCACAAGTATTTCAATACCAGCAAGGTCATTCATGGTAAATAGACCACCACAGAACTTCTAGAATGAAGAAGCATAGAAAGATAGGCCTGGGAATGTATTTGTTTAAATTAGCCTGTGGAAACTTTATGCCTGCTCTGGAGAAAACATCAGGGAAAGCAATCCTTGGAGAAGAACATCATATTTAGTGAAATAGAGGGCAGCAAGCAGGAAGGAAATTTTCAGTGAGATGGAGACAAAAACTATATGATGGACTCCAATACATAGGCAATTTAAGGATGATGTAAAATCAAGGGTCAATCTATTCTATTGTAAATGAGTTTACTATTTGTCACAATTGACTTGATAATATCTATCTATCTATCTATCATCTATCTATCTATCATCTATCTATCTATCATCTATCATCTATCTCTATCTATCTATCTATCATATATATATACATATTTATCTAATCTGTCATCATCTAACTTTTCCATACCAGGACCTGCTGATCATATATAAATTCCATACAATCATGGCAAACATTAAATTATGTAGTATTATTTTGGTTTTATTTTTCTGATATTAATACGTCATTGATAGTAATGTCAAGCTTTTTTTTTTTTTTTGCTTTCTATTCCTTTATCCCATGACTCTTAAATCCTCATAGTACTTGAATTTGAAATGCAACCCCACATGTGTTTGGGATTTTAAATCATATTATGATTAAAAGAAAGGTGATGTCAGCTGATGATTTAGCAAGGTAGTTGTTGACACAATAAATCAATCACTTTGATGACAAAATTTTTGATGACATAAATTTTCTAGGATAAACAAACCCCAAGCAAATAATACTGTGGTAGAACACTGCTGTGGGGGAGGACACATTCAATTCAATCCTCAGTCTTCATGTTGATGCAGAAGCATTTTTATTGTTAATACTGACTACTCATTTTCTCCAAAATTAGAAGAATATATTTTTACTAAAATACCTGAAGAACAGATTTATTGATAGAAATGTCAAATATATTTTAGAGTTGCTTCCAGAAAACAAAACAAGTTCTCTTTTTCAGTTCTCTATGCAATAAACCTAAGAATATTTTGTAGTGAAGTGCTTAAAAGTTCTTAGTTGCTTACCAAAAGTAAGAGGTTGGAATTCATCAGCTCTGTTGTGGGAGAAAAGCAACAACAACAACAACAAAAATGGGGCAAGTTGCTATTGTAAAGATTCCCCACTGGCCTCAAGTCAATGCCGACTCATAGCAACCCTCAATAGGGTTTTAGAGGCTGTAATTTGATGGGAACATGCAGCCTA
>NW_022111373.1:133581777-133595663 GCF_000313985.2 Echinops telfairi
CAGGTATCACTTGTCTGTCAGTGTGTTGTACTGTGGTAGCTTGTGTGTTGTTGTGATGCTGGAAACTATTTGTTTGGTATTCCAAATACCATAATGGTCAAAAAATGAATGTGTTTCCAGCAAAGCTTCCATACTAAGAACAGACTAGACAGAAAGAATAGGCTGTCTACTCAGAGGAATTAGTCGCTGAAAGTCATATAGCATTGAAACATTGTCAGTTCCTGAAAATCTAATGAACAGAAGCGGAATGTTGTCAAGACTAGTAACAGAAGAGGAGCATCTCAGGTCAGAGGCACTCAAAATATAACTGAGGAAAAACTGCCTTCTTAGAGTAGAGTCAATTATAATGACCAGCGTAGAGTAAAGCCTGTTGAAATAAATCTGTGGGACCTTTATTTGCTGATGGGACCTGACTAAAATGAGAAGAAAAAGCAGCAAACATTTTTAATATTTGGAACTTGGAATGTATGAGGGTGAATCTAGGAAAAATGAGAGTTGTTAAAATTGAAATGAACATTTGCCATTTGGAACTAGAAAGTCATGTGATTTATGGTGTGAATGACACAATCAAGAGGAGTGTCATATCGTAATAAAAAAGAGCATTTCAGGGTCTTTCTCGTAGTTCAGGGTTGTCTGTGTGGCAAACTGAAGACCTGGAAGGGAGTGTGTGTGGCCTAATCTCTACACTCATAAACACAGGGTCTGGAAGTTCAGTTATTGTGTTAGAGAAAGAGCTTCACAGTCCGGAGATAGGGCTAACATCAAATACACATTCTCCAGATGTAAAGATGTGCCCACAATAGCCCTCCATTAAAAAAAAACAAAAACGATTCTAAAGATGTCTCATGCAAGCACCTTGCTGTTCACTATGCAGCGGGAGACTACCTACCATTGCAAGAAATCAGATTCTTTTGCCTTTCCCTTTGATTCCTTTTGATACTTATCATAGGATATTAACCCAAGTGAGATCGGAGGACATTCAAGGTTAAGATATTGCTCATTCTATTGTGTATATTTCTCCTGGAGGCTCACACAGCTTTCTACTATCTAAATTCACTGTTACATAAACTTGCTCTTACTTTAATTTCAACATTGGAGATGAGCCCTTGTAACTCCTTTTTCTGTGGACCTTATTTCTTTAATTGTACATGCTGCTCCTCAGGACCCATTCAACTATGGAGCTGTATCCCACACATCTGCATACAAGGAAATCCAATCAATACAACAATTATCCACATTCATTCACCAACCTCTAAAGCTTGAGGTGCAGAAATTAAAGAATTCTACCAAAGTCATCAGCTTGAAATTGATCAGACATGCACTTGAGATGCATAAATAATTATTGGTTATTGGAATGCAACAGTTAGAAACAAAGAGGAAAGAAAAATAGCAGGAAAATATATAATGATAAAAACGAAGCTATCCCATGATATACTTTTGCAAGATCAATGACTTCTTCATTGCAAATGCTTTTTTTTCAACAACACAAAAGGCTACACTACATGTGGACTTATCCAGATGAAATACACAGAAATCAAATTGACTACATATGTGGGAAGAGGCTTTATAGAGCTCAATATCAGCAGCGAAAGCCAGGCCAGGAGTCACAATGGAAGAGGCCATCAATTGCTCATTTTTAAGTTCAGGTTGCAATTGAAGAAAACCTAAACAAGTCCACCAGAGCCAACGTGTGACCTTGAGTATATCCAACATAAATTTCAATAACACTAATTCCAGAAGACATAATGAGTTTTGGGATGACATCAAGAAGAAATTAAAGGGGAAAAAATAAAGAAATGATCAAATTTGATACCAGAGGAGATGCTGAAACTTGCTGGTAGGCATAGAGTATCTAAGGACAATGAAAGAAATAATAAGTGACAGATCTCACCCCACTATACCAGGGTGAAACACTAAAGGCATGAAACAGAACAGCAGGGGTGCAGAGCAATGAAGTCCCCTGGGAATACCAAAAATAAACTGTAGGGCCAGGGCATGGCACCCCAACAGACTCAACCAGAAAATACTCGTGAAGGTCAACAAACAGTCTTTGAACTATTTATAGGCTTTTCTTCTCTCTTTTTTTTTTTGCCATTGGTGGTTGTTGTTGTTGGGTTGCTTGGTTTTGTTCTGTCTTGTTTTTGTACATATTATCCCTGCAATGTCTATCTAGATAAGACAGGCAGGATAAAAATCTGGAGGAGAAAAAAAATGGATCAAGATTCCCAGGGCACATGGGAGAGGGGGAGGTGGGGAAAAGGAAGTGGGTGTTAACAAACCCAGGAACAAAGGGCAAACAAGTGATCTAAAGTTGATGGCAAAGAGGGTGTAGGAGGCCTGGTAGGACTTGATCAAGGGCCCTGTAACCAAGAGGAATTACTGAAACCCAAATGAAGGCTTAACATGATAGTGGGATAAGAGGAAAGTAAAAGGAAATAGAGGAAAGAACTAGGAGGCAAAGGGGATTTATAGAGGTCTAAATACAGGCATGTACATAAGTAAATATATTTATATATGATGATGGGGAAATAAATCAATGTACATATATTTATAGGCTTAGTATTAAGGTAGCAGATGAACATTAACCTGGAATTCCATGATGTTTACCTTTCAACATGATTGCTGAAGACAAAGCGGGTGCATAAGTGGTTATGGTGAAGAAAGCTGATGATGCCTGCCATATCAAAATATATGGCATCTGAGGTCTTAAAGGCTTGAAGATAAATAAATGGCCATCTAGCTGAGAAGCAACAAAGCCCACAAGGAGGAAGCACATTAACCTGTGTGATCACAAGGTGTTGAATAGGATCAAGTATCAGGCATCAAAGACCCAGAACAAAGAATCATATCATTGTGAATGAGGGGGAGTGTATAGTGGAGACCCAAAGCCCATCTGTGGACAATTGGACATTCCCTTACAGAAGGGTCACTGGGAGGAGATGGGCCAGTCAGCGTGCAGTATAGCTCCGTTGAAACATACAACTTTCCTCTAGTTCTCTAATGCTTCTCCTACCCACTATCGTGACCCAAATTCTACCTTACAAATCTGGCTAGACCAGAGCATGTACACGGGTACAGATAAGAACTGGAAGCACAGGGAATTCAGGACAGATAAACCCCTCAGGACCAGAAATAGAAATACTAGAGGGTAAGGGGAAGGTGGGGGGAGAGAGAGGGAACTGATAACAATGATCTACATATAACCCCCTCCAAGGGCCTGGACAAAAGAAAAATGGGTGAAGGGAGTCATTGGTAAGTGTAAGACATGAAAAAATAATAATTTTTAAATTATCAAGGGCTCATGGGAGAGGGAGGATAGGGGAAGGAGGGGGTAAAATGGGAAGCTGATACCAAGGACTCAAGTAGAAAGGAAATGTTTTGAGAATGATGATGGCAACAAACATACAAATGTGGTTGACACAATGGTTGAATGTATGCATTGTGATGTGTTCTATAAGTGCCCAATAAAATGATTTAAAAAAAAGAAATGATGAAGTAAAATAACTGAACAAAAATTGTCAATGGGCATATTAAGAAGATAAAGTATTGTAATGAAATGTACAAAGACCTAGCATTAGAAAACCGAAAGGGAAGGACGCACTCAGCATTTCTTGAACTGAAAGAACAAAAGAAAATAATTCAATCTTTAAGTGACAATATTGAGAAATCCTATGGGCAAAATGTTGAACGATGCAAGAAACATTGAAAGAAGATGGAACAAATATACAGAATTCCTGTACCAAAATAACTAGTGCATATTCCACCATTTTAAGACATGGCAATGAGGAAGAACCAGTCGTACTTAAGGAAGAAGTCCAAACTGAAAGACTTAACAAAAAACAGGGCTCCAGGATTGATAGAATCCCAATGGAAATCTTTCAACTAGCGGATGAAACCCTGGCAGGACTAAGTTGACTCTACCAGGAATTTTGGAAGAGAGTGTCTTGGCCAATGGACTTGAAGAGATCCATTTATCTACTCATTCCAAAGACAGGTGGCCCTACACATTGTTCAAATTATACAGTATCATTGATATCACGTGAAAGCAAAGTTTTGCTGAAAATCATCCAATGTAGCAATAATGGACAGGGAACTGCTAGAGGTACAGGACAAATTCAAAAGAGGACTTGGAACTAGGGCTGTCATTACTGATGTCAGGTGGTTCTTGGGTGAAAGCAGAGAACAGCAAACATATGTGTACCTGCGTTTTATTGACTGTGCCAAGGCGCTCAGCTCTGTGTATCAGCCTAGAGAAGATTGAGTTCCAGCACACTTCATTGTGCTCCTGTGGAACTTCTATTCTTGGATCAAAACACAGTTGTGGGAAGAGAATAAGGGAATATCAAATATTTTAAAATCAGGAATGGTGTGCATTAGTGTTGTATCCTCTCACCATACTTAATCAGTATGCTGAGAAAATCATCAGAGAAGCAGGATTATCTTAAGAAGAATGTGGTATCAGACTTGGAGGAAGGCTTATTAGAAACTTTCAATTTGCAGAGGCCACAACCTTGTTTATTGAAAATGAGAAGGACTTGAAGCATTTGCTGATGAAAATCAAGGATTGCAGCCTTCAGTATGGATTACGATTGAATGTCAAGACCAAAACTCACAACTGGACCAGTAGGTAACACCATGATAAATGGACAGAGTTTGAAATTGTCCAGGATTTTGTCTTGCTTGGATGCACAATCATTGTTCAAGAGAGCAGCAGTCAAGAGATTAAAGAACCCATTGCGTTTGGTAAATATGCTGCACGAAACCTCTTTAAATTGTTGAAAAGTAAGTATATTATTTGGAGGACGAAGGTGCACTTGACCCAATCCATACTATTTTCCTAATCGCCTCATCTGAATAAGAAAGTTGAACATTGAATAAGAAAGACCAAGAAAAATGAAGGCATTGGAATTATGGTGCTGATGTGTAATATTGAAAGCACCATGGGTTTCCAAAAGATCAAGCAGATCTGTCTTAGAAGAAGTATAAGCAGATCCTCCTTAGAAACAACGATGACAAGACATTGTCTCACATACTTTGGATATGCTTTCAATAGACACCAATCCCTGGAGAAGGACATCATGATTGGTAAAGCTCAGGGGCAATGAAAAAGAAGAAAATCTTCATGGAGATGGGTGACACTGTGGCTGCCACAATGGGTTCAAATCTAATATCAATTTTGAGAACAGCACAGGACTGTGCTTTGTTTCCTTGTGCTGTGCATAAGGCTAGTGTGAATCAGAATTAACATGAGGGCACCTAGCAACAACCTTCTATGCAGCAAGCTTTTCTCAGGTTACACATTTCACATTCATTGTGTCCATATTCAAATACGTGAGGCACTCCTCAACTGTAATTGTTCTGGTCGAAGCTAAGCTTTTGTAGTATGCATTTTTCTCCCTAGGCGAGCATCGAGAAACTTGCTCTGAGTTAGTGCACCCAATGACGTCACCTGGGAAGATCCTCTCTGGTCACAGTGAATTTTTTCATGAAAGCAGTTTGGCTTGGAGCTCATTTGTTGTGATGGTAGATTGAAGAGAAAAGTGTGCAGCTGTGAGATTTTGTTTCCTGCTCAGGACACTTACCACAGAAGCTGTTGTGGTGCTGGACACAGCTTACAATGACAGAGGTATGGTAAAAACTCAAGTGTATGAGTGTTTTCTTGTTTCAAAAAAGGTAAAATATCATTTGATGACAAGCCTCATTCTGGATATCCATTAACTTCCCCAAAGGACAAAAATGTTGGCTCATAGTACATTTGGGATTTGTTACACCACATCAGTTTGTTAATCAAGCTTTCTATTTAGAGCTTTTGAAAAGATTGCTTAACAGTATGTGACAAAAAAGGCCTGATTTGTGGCAGACGGGGGACAGGTTTGGCCACCACCACAAGGCACCTGCTCACGCAGCCATCTCAGTGTGTCAGTTTTTGGCAAAAATACAGCATGTCTCTCTTGCCCCATGCACCTTTCTAACCAGACCTCGCACTGTGTGACTTCTTTTATTTCCGTGAACGCAGAAGGACGTGAAAGGACAGTGATTTGATAACTTAGAAGAGGAGGGGTAAAATGAGCGAGGTGCTGTCAGCCATCCAAACAGATGAGTTTGAAAATTGTTTCCAAGAATAGAATTGCAGATTTTACAAATGTATTACATGTAATGGAGAGTACTGTGAAGGTGATAAGGTTGTTTTGTAAACAAAAATAAATACATAGCTTTTTAAACAAAATGTTTTTTGGGGGGATAGTCCCTCATAAATGATAATGTTAGTGACGTGGTTTATTTTTGTAGATTGTTGTGATACAATAGGGTAATGGTCAAGCAATCTTAGAGATGTATGGTGATTGTAAAGCTCATACAAACTGTTAATTCCTTATATAGATAGTGGATCATGGGCATATTATATAGAGAGCAATACCTGATTGATTAAACACTTCCAAATGAGATGAATGTACTTCGAAGCTTATTTTAAGTAGTTTTTTATATTCTTTAATGTTTTGTTGTTGTAATTTTGTGATTGTCTGGGGTGAAGTCAAACTCATTTCTCGCACAGCCTACCAGTCAATAAAGAGAGACCCTTCCTTTCATAGGACTAAAGGGTGAGTAAGGGCAGTAAAGATTTATAGCCTCAGAAACTCTATCAAAGCCAACTGACTCGTGTTTTTCCCACAGAAGAGCTAGTGGGTTCAACGATAAGATATTGGGGTTAGCAGTTTAATATTAAGCAACTGTTTAACATTAAGCAAAGAGCTGACACCTACTGTCAGTATACATCATCACAAGTGACCATCATAAACCTGTAATTATATCTAGTAAGAAAATAGATAATCTCCCAAATTTGGTGACTGGAATATTTTTTTCAAGACTTTCTTGAGAAATGACACATTTAAAAAAATGTTTTAATCTCATATGAATTTATAAATATTGGCCTTCTCATTCACTGCCGTCAAGTCAATTCTACTCATGATGATTCTGTAGGACAGGATAGAACTCCCCCATGGCGTTCTGGGACTGTAACCTTTATGGGGGTAGAAAACCTCCTCTTTGTACCTAGGATCAGCTGGTGATTTCAGACTGCCGACCTTGCAGATAGCAGTCCAATTTGTAACCACTAAGGCTCCCACAAGGGGCTGTCAATTCTCTCCTGGCTCCGAGCTCCTGTGCAGAACAGAACAAAACAGCACTGGTCCTGCCCCGTCCTCACACCTGTCACAGTTGAGCTCATTGTTGCAGTCAATCCATCTTGTTGAGGATCTACCTATTTTTTGTTGATCTTCAACTTTACCACGGAAAATGTCCTGACTGAGGAACTGGCCTTTCGTGGTAACATGTTCAAAATAAATGAGATGAGGTTATGCTAAATATTTAACATAGGCGCTAAGAACATTTTGCGTTTTTTTCTGGAAGCATTGTCTATCCCATTTAATTGGAGTTTCCTTGTTCTCAGCTTTCATATCCTTTGAGGTTTGCTAAGATGTCTGACTAAGACAATTATTTTGCTAAAATTGTACTGTTATGGTTTACTTTTCTTTTGTCATATACTGTCACATATATAAAGCTGTTTTGTTATCCTGTAAATCTATCAATTAATACGATTTTGACTATTTACTTAATGATTTTCAATTAAGAATAAAACAAGTTTAGTTCTACCTTTCCATATGTCCTCTCACTACAGGATTGACTGGTGATATTTTTGGACTCAACTTAAATTGCTCTTTAATTTATACAACTTTTTAAAGGATGCTAGGTATTACATATTAGACTTAATTGTTCATTGTGGAAGTTAATTGTGTGATATCTTAGTCGTAGTCACACTTGTGAAAATGAGCTGCTGGTTTTGCTGAATTCCCCTGATATGAAATCTTTAGCATAAATGAATAAAACTGCTACCTATCTAGTAGAACTTGCTCTATAAAGCACAAGGCAATTATTAGTGTCAGGATAATGTGATCTAAGAGACTTTCTGTTGACATCTCTTTTCTTTTGCAAGCTCTGATACATTTAACTTTTAGTGTAAGTAGGCTATTTCAATTTCTGTTTCTTCTTTCAGGTTTTTGCTGTACTGGCTGAATAGTTTCTTAGCAAAGAAAGAAAAAGGATTAACTTGACTAAAACCCAGTTAAAATGCAAATGAAATGAATTTCTGGGCAATAAAGCATGCATTAAGCTGGAACCTTAATGAACATAATAGTAAAAAGTCCCGGGAATATTTTATGCACCTCTATCTACTTCATCTTAAAGCTCATTTAGATGTAAGTCTTCCAATAATTTTAGAGGCTTTGCATTTCTGTTTGCCACAAATATGATTAACAACTTTATTGCTCATTTTCTCCAGAGATTCCTCTTTACTTACTTCATTTCACTTTCCTGAAACCAAACCATGAAGTCAGGAAGAATCACATCTGACTTCTAAGATTTATCTTCATTTCTTTGGGAAGTTAGAACTCAATATTGGTGATGGTTTATGAACTGGCCCAATACTTCCCAGTAGTTCTGTGGCATTGGTATTTGTTAGCAACTCAATTACACAACTAAAACACCGAAGAAAAATGGTGCTAGTTTTATCTAAATGGGTTCATTATTAGGTTGAAAATACAGGGAGATAGTTTCATTGTGTAAACAGAAGCAATAATACCTGTCATCACTCTATAGCTCGAGCACACATATTTGCGCCCTGGGAAGTTGGGGGCTTTCTCATAGTGATGATGGATTTTGCTAAGGAATGTGCCCCTACTGGAGAAATAAAAGAGAGTTTAAGCAAAAATAACCAGGCTATTTCTTTTACCTTGTTAGAAGTATTCCTAATTTGCTCAAAGGCATTTAAAAATTCAGAGGGTTTTAATATAGTATCCTATAAAAGAATTGTGTAATCTATTATTATAATAGATCATAAAAGAGTATGGTCATTATGTAGTAAGTACTATTCCAGAATGATAAAATGTTAATAAGTTCAAGGTCAAGAAAATATAGGATAGGTTGAGAGTTAAATCTACAGAAGCTGGTACATTGTGAGGTGAAATAGCTGCAAAAGATTCATGGCGTCAATTCTATGCCAAGAACAGTATCCCTGAAAGTAATTTAAATGATTAGTCTTGCTTTTTTTCATATCCATCCCTTAGAAAGCATATGGTATAGCTCAATGAATACAGCAATGAAAAAGGATCATTTGCATGTTATGGGACGGTTGTGACTATGAGATGTAAGGTCAAATAGAGCAAAAGAAAAGTAGTCTCAAAACTAAATTCCATAGAAAAGTATCAGGTAATGTGTATTATTCTCTTTATATACCATATATTTTTGATGTTAGGGAGATGGAATTTTTTCCCCTTGACTCTATATTCACATTTATCTACTGTAGTTGGGGGAAAAAATCACTGAATTAACTGGGGCAAATGAATTACTGAGTGGGTCGCCCCATATACTCATTCAATTTGATAGACTATCCCCAGACTCTCTCCTTCGGAAGCCAGGATATTAAATTAGCCAACTGATTCATGAATCAAAGATCCTTTATCATGTATATGCTAGGTCCTTTAGGAAATAAAGTGCTGGGCTTCCTACTAACTCAGAAAGTACTTTAAATAGTTAGAGAAATGTGAGCCTTTTTACTGCCCTACTTAAATTATTCTTTCTGCAGTTAAAGTTGGGCTCTAGTTGTGTGTGTTAGAGTGTATTTCTATGGTGACCTTATAGGAGAAAGTAGAACTGTCCCATAAGGTTTCCAGGGCTGATATTTTTGTAGAAGCAGATTAGCCACATCATTCTCCCATGGAATGTGTCACTGGTTGTTTTAGAAGCCTGACCTTTTGGTTAGTGGTGAGTGCTTGATCATCATGCTATAATGTTTGGTGCTCGTACTCTGGCTAAAACAGGACAGGGCCTTCAAAAAGTTTGTGTTAAATATAATGAAATTTTCTCTCAAAACCTTCTTGAATTCCCCTTCGTTAAACAGCATTAGGGCCATATATGACCTCTTCTGGCATATGTATCACCACAAGTTAGTCTAACCGCCATAGATCTTCTTTCTTTACCAATTGTGACATGAACTAGGGTATACAATTTATTGCAATGGCAACAGAAATCTCCTAGACAATATTCAGAATTAAGGGTGTTGATTCGGGACATTAACAGGTTACCACAAGTCAGATCAACAAACAGTAAGAATGCTTTCTTTTTCTTTCATCCATAACAACTCCTGTCTTCAGCCAGCGGCCAAGTTCCCTCCAGTCCTTTGTCGCTCATCCACACAATCCCTTGGCCTTCACTTCCATGGACCAGGAAGCTAGCCTGCCTATTTCTCTGTCCTATAATCCCATAGTCTCAGGAAAGATGAAGACAAGGCACCCCATAATCTTGTCATTGCTCCTTTGAGCTGCTCTGCCAATTTCTAGTGCATCTGGTCCTTCCTGGCCTCTACCATTTCAGATAGATTGTGGATGCTCTTTTCCAATGTTCCTTAGCTGTCATTCTGTGTTCCAGATAGCTCCTATACACCAAGGAATGGTTTGATGGAGGTGTGGTTGTCTTTTAGCCAACCATACACAAGGAAAATGAAGGAGGGTCTTAAGTCACATCCTTGAATAAAGTTTTAAAGATAGCCCACAGGAAGCGGAGACTGTGGCCTGGTTCACACCCACTACTAAAGCTAGATCCTAATGCCATCTCAATCCTATCCTTTAGTAGAGAGTATCCTCCCAAATAAAATTATATCACAGAAGGAATTATGACTAGAAGGGCCAAATGAATTGATGAAATATCATCCATTCTTATGTACCTATAGGCTCATTCATGTACTTATAGCCACAGATTACTTAACATTAAATATTTCGGTACATACTTTTCCAGTATGTTCTGGGTACTTTTTTCCCTGCCATTCCTACTTCACTCTACATCTACAATATTTCAGAGTTATTTCCTACTATTCAAAGCAACACAATGCACCTTATTTATGGTATTTATCTGAAGCAGCAGTGTTTGTCTATGGAATGCTGCTGCTTCTAATGTTTAATTGTCATTTTCGCATTTTAAAAAACATGCTATTTCACTCCTTAATAGTGGTAGTTGACATTCTACATTGTTGGGAAACTCTGTGTGTGTGTGTGTGTATGTGTGTGTGTGTGTGTGTGTGTGTATGATTGGCTAGAACAGAAAGTAAGTCAATGGATCACTACCACAACTATTTATATGATCAGAATGCTCACTTTTTACTCCCTGATATTTGTAATATCACCGTGGATTTGTCAAAGAATCAACAGTACTTCATTCAATGGAATATACCACTCTGGTATAACACTCCAAACAAAAGCCCCCAAATGTAAACTCTAACCACTCATTTTACAATTCATTCAGGAATGCGTATGGACTTGCACAACCCTCTCAGACTCCTCCTAAGGAGACACTGAACTCTGGTTCCCTCATCGTGTCTTTGCCTCATCAACCTGCCTGTGGGCACTGTTGGCGTGGTGTGTTTCTGCTACTCACAGGGCTGCTCACCATCTGCTCAGTGACTGGACACCACCAGCCACGCTGAGGGAGAAAGTTGAGGAATTCTACTCCTGTTAAAAGTTGCAATCTTCACATTATAAACCCTTCACCTCAGAACGTTATTGGTAGAGGGGGAGAAAAAGGTGGAGAAAAACTCAAAATGGTAAAACAGATAGGTGGGACCTCTGAGACTACGTCCCTCAGTCACCCTTCAGGTCCAGAACTGAACTCACCTCTGTGAAAAAATAATCAGCCATTTAAGATAAAAAGGGCAGTGTTTCCCCAAAGTTCAGAAGTTCGTGAAGAAAAAGGAATGGTCATTGGAAATGTGGAAAGAAAACAAAATAATTGCTAGAAGTTGAAACAAAATGTTTGTGAATTATTGAATATATGACTGATGTTCTTCTCTGTAAATATTCATCTAATTTACAATAAGTTTTTATCAATTAGTATATATTTAAGAGAATAAAAATCGACAATTTAATTTGAAATATATCTGAGTATCAGTGTAAGAATTCAATCATAGATGCTTGTCCATTAAAAGGAAAAAAGCTTGCTTAAAATTTAAACAGGGATATGCTATTCAATTAAGAAAAACTTGCAGAAATTGCATAAGTTTCAAAAAGGAGAAAATCACTGCTTCACTAATAAGGTTTCTCTTGTGGCACAATATTTTCCAAGAATTTGAGGCTATTTATGAACATAAGATAGAGTTAAGTAAATTGCTTAACACAGAAACAAGCATTGAATATGGTTGGAGAGCTCATCTATGTTTGCAAAAGTGTATTCTAACAGGAATAAAATAAAATATTATTATAACAATCACAATATAATTATATAATATAATTTAATTTAAATATAACTCATCCAAATTGTATTTTTAAATTACAAGTATAGATTGTCTTCCCTAGAGCCAAAGGATGTAAGCTAAATTTAATTTAGGTATCTTTTTATCAAATATCTGATATAGGATATCTGCTAATGCATTGCGCATAAACTCAGGCCTAAGAACCATTTCAATTTAAGATTCCCTAAGCCTCAATAGAATGTTGATTGCAATGGAGTTGTAGTGCTATCAACAACAGACAGTTTTTAGTTTAGAGTTCTCAAATGCATACCAGGAAAAGCCTTTTTCTGAGTCTGACAATTAGGCTCTTGAACAGTTTTGATGTATCCTGGTGCCCTCATTCATACATTTTCCTTGTGAAGTTGCCTATGTATGATGATACCTCACTCAGCTGTTACTCAATGCACTCATCTGTAACAGTTAGTTACAAGGTCAAGTCTCCCAGTGGCAAACATCTCTGGGAATCGAACTATCTTTTCTACTGTATTCTGTCTTCTCTTTTGCACAGTTTCCTTTACTTCCCAATTGTCCATGCCCTCCTCTCCAGCAAACAAAAAGGTAATTTTTGCCTAATTGTTAGCCATCCCAAGCTTGAAATCTATTCCTGACATCTGCTCAACTTTTCCCTCTGAGCCTCAGCTGTGTTCAGGATCATTTTGGACCACAAGCGGAGGTGGTTGGGAGTAAGAAAGGGGTGTCCAGGGATAGTGTCAAGAGAGTTAACCCAATATACACAAGTTCTTGCTTCCCTACACTCTAGAGGTTTGGGAGGCACCCACATAAAAATATGGGCAAGATTATAGACTGGGTTCATTTTAAGCATTACTTCAATGGGAACAACTCTAAGAGAAAACATTAAACTGGAAAAAAGGATTAGGAATTTTAAATGTATAGTGTGAGAAGGAATGAATTATATAATAGTAAATAATCAGAAAATAATAAATGATCAAAAAACAGTGTTAACACTATTAACACTGAAGTGAAAGAAGAGAAAACCTGAAATGACTTGACTCACTTATTAATTGACCAATGGCCATTATTTGTTCCAAACTTTGTATTCAAGTTTATGATGAAGTCTAGGTTTTCCTTGTTCTGTGAGTGTTTGTTGCTATCTGGACTCGTGTTAAGTCTTACTCTTCTTGTCTACATTTCACTGCCTACTGCCAACACCCTCATGAGAGCCTTTATTCTCTAAAATGTTTCTTCTTCTAAACTCCATCTATATTTTTTCTTTGTGGTAATATGTCATTGAAGTAATTAACAGTGACACTCTATAGATTACAGGGAAAATATATTTGGGCTATTGGCTAAAAACCTGAAAAGCTAAGCCATTTGATATAAGAGCATAGCAACAATTGGTCACTAGGGTCTATATTTAGAAGTGTTTCAGAGCAAAGAGTCTTAGGTGTCTTGATGGCACAGTAGTTAAGGGTTTGTCTGCGAAACAATATGTCAGTGGCTCAAATTCACCAACCAATCTATGAGAGAAAGATGGATAGTCTGTTTCATAAAGATTACAGCCTTGGGCAGTTCTGCTCTATCTCATAGGGTTACTGTA
>NW_022111373.1:133596052-133598841 GCF_000313985.2 Echinops telfairi
AAATGTTTGATAATATATAAAATGATTCCATTTTACATACAAAAAGTTTGAGGTAAAAATTTCTCAGAGTTGTTCAAGAGATAGTGATCTAATCTTTTCTGTTTAACTTACTTATCTTCTCCTCCCTTAGAAAGGATGTTAGATATTATAATAGTAAAGAAATCAGTGATAGTATAGATGAGAGTACAATAGGATATAAAATATATTATTTCTAGTGATAATCATAGAAATTGTTTCCCAAACTAGATAAACTAGCTATTTGATATGTTTGGGCAAAATAATCCTAGTCAATTGTCTGCTTTGGGTGAGGAGAATATGCTTCACCTAAATGTTTCCTTCTGTCCACTCGACAATCTCACATTAACCTAGGTAGAAACGTTTGTGTGTATCTATCTATCTATCTATCTATCTATCTATCTATAGATATATATATACACAAAAATCCTCACAAATAGACCAACAAGCAACATCATGATACATGAAGAAAATGCTGAAGTTGCCAAGGATTTTGAAAATTTGGATCACAAGCAATGGCCGGCCATAAAAATAGGAATCAAATAATCAAATGCTTTATTACTTAATCAAGTCTGCTATGATTTTTTTACAGTGTTAAAAAGCAAAGATACCTGACCCAAGTGATACTCTTTTCAATAACTTCATATATATGCCAACGCTACGGAATTAAAAAGGAGGACTGAAGAAGAACTGATCTTTCAAACTAAGGTATTGCTGGGAATGATTGACTGTACCAAGGATTTCCACACGAACCAACAATTCTGCCTTGGAGAAGTCCGCCAAGAATTCTCACAAATGAAATATCTAACAGGAAATAATCTAGTACAGAAACTTACTGACTAAAGTTGAAATTTATCTAAAATACGTGGTCTTGAAAAGATAGATGATGGATGTTAATTGTGGTCTGCAATGAGGTGCAACAGTTGGAAACGTTGTTGTTAGATACCATTGTGTTGGCTCCGAGTGGTGGCTTGTGTGTTGCTGTGATGCTGGGACAAGTTTCAGCACAGTTCCCAGACTAAGAAGAAGAACTAAGCTCTCTAATTCAGAGGAAGGAGCTACTGAAAACCTGATGCAGCTTCGAAGCATTGTCAAATACTGAAAGTAGGAAATACAGCTCGCCTAATGTCTATCAGTACTTACATATAGTTATCACCTTAAAGGGATTTCTTTAGATAATTAAAATTTGGCATCTCCTCTTATTCTCATAAGAATCCAATCACCATGAAGCTTGATATTGTAGTGAGAATGAGTGACTCTTAATAGCATAGGCGGTGAACTGATATAGAGGATAGACATTCCATGACCATTGAGCCAACTCATTGAACCATATATTCATTTAAATATATATTTATGATAGAATATTGTTCAGTAATTAAAATTTACATGTTGGAAGCATAGTTAATTTCTCATGGCAATTTATTCTAGAAAAAGTATGTTATAACCTAACTATAACATGTAATCCACTTTAGAAAAGAACCAAAATATGAATAATGGTTCTTAACAATTTCTGTTTACTATTTGTGCTATGGATTGAATGTGTCTCCAAAAATGTTTGTTCTTATCCTAACCTCTCTAGTCATTATCATCCCATTTAGAAATTAATTTTGTTATGTTAATGATAGTATTAGCATAGATGTGTTTTAAAACAAGCTCTTTTGAATACAAAAGGTATTAACCAAGCCAAAAGATTTGTTTAATAACAAACCAAACCACAAGTTTTGTTGAAATAAACAACCCAAATGTATGGAGATTGGGAAAGGTCATGCCAACTCACATAAAGATCATCAAGAAGCCAAGGAAATGAGCTTCAAAATCCAAGAACCTTCCTAAAGAGCCAACAGAGAAAAGCTTTCCCATAAAACCATTATCATGATTTTGAATGTCTAGCCTCCTACCTGTGAGAAAATACATTTCATTTTTAAAGGCCTTCCTCTTGTGGTATTCCTGTCACATAAGATTTAGATAATTAGGACAATATGCCCACCATTCTGATGTAGTGTGGTGGCTTCCATGTTACCACTCTGCAGTAAGCTAGGCCACCAGTCAGTTCACCCCGAGTTGGGCAGATTTTAATGTAGTTCCTAGATGGAGGAAGCCTAAGTGCGAAGGCTTTATGATCTACTTCTGAAAAGTAAACAAGGGAAAACCTGTGGTTCACAGAATATTGGCCTACATTATTTTTCTCCATTAATTTTCAATATTTTATTTTGTTCCCAACCAATTTGAAACTCATCATTGGACATTTTGGATTTCTGGTGTACTTCTAGCACATGCTCAGCAAGATGTGCAATTCCTGTAGAGCTATATTAATGACCAAGAATTGTACTTTCAATTCTCTACTGCACACATACTTGTAATAGAATTTTTTGAGGAATAAAGCTGATAACAATGCTGTCTGGATGGTAGGGTGGGCCTCAAAGTCCTTTTACATATGGATTTCACTTGGATATTTTACGGGTAAATCTGATATATTTCAAGCAATATTACCTTATGTTGCTGTGATGAGGCACCATCGAGTCACTTCTGACTCACAGTGACCTTATGTCCAGCAGAGAAAACACTGCGCAGTGCTGTGCCAGCCTCACTTATTCTTCGCTTTGGGCCCATTGCTGCAGCCTCGTGTCAATCCAGCTGGTTGAGAGCCTTCCTCTTTTTGCTGCTCCTCTGCTTTACCCGACTCATCAAGTATCTAAAGTCATCCATTCTTAAATGTGGACAATTCTTGGCTATTGATCAACAGAAGGAAGTGCCATGTAACATCAACAACAGGC
>NW_022111373.1:133599152-133610117 GCF_000313985.2 Echinops telfairi
TTGAAGGGCAGAGAAGGAAAGAAAATGAAAAGAAAACAAAGGGAAAGAGAAAAGAAAGAAAACCAGGAGAATTAGTATAGTTTAATAAACCCCTAGTAGGACTGTGGTTCAGTGCTCAGAAGCTGCCAACCTAAAGGTCACTGGTTCTAATCCACAGCTCCCCTGAGGGAGAAAGACACAGCAGTCTGCTTCCCTGAAGATTGCGACCTTGGAACCCACGTGAGGCAGTTCTACTGCGCTATGTTGTGACCTCTGTGAGTAAGAGCCCATCCATTGGCAATGGCTTTTAAATGCATAATAAATAACATAAACATGTTCAAGGGACTTATTTGTATGGAAGAGAAAAATGCTGTCTTTCTCATATGTTTGAGCATATTGCTACTCTCTTATCCAAAGTGTTGGCCACTCCTAAAGAACCTTTACATACCTATTTATTTTCCATTAGAGTCCATTGAGAAGCACTTTCATTCCTCTGCAGTGAATTGGAATTGGAGTGCATATGCTCTTCTGGAGAGCTTGGTTTTGAAATTATCGACATTTCTAGTTTAGGCAATTTTTCTTTGTGTGTATGTGTGTGTGTGACTGCTGCATTTTAGATTATGAAGCAAACCAAGAAAATGTGTTATTAGTCAAGAGCAGTCATTTGTACCACTTTAGAACCTGAAATTAGACTAGAAAAGGTATGAACAAAAAAACAAACCCACTGCTATGAAGTCCATGCTGACTCAGTGTGACCCTATAGGACAGAACTGGCCCTGTGACTTTCTGAGAGTGTCAGTCTTTAGGGGAATAGAAAAACTTATCTTTCTCCTGAGGAGTGCCTGCTGGTTTTGAGCTGCAGACCTTGTGGTTAGTAGCCCAATGTGTAACCATTACACGGCTAAGGCTCTTGGAAAATGCCATGGACCGTCATAGTAGACATATTTGTAACCCAATTTTCAAGGAATACACCGTAGTATATTAGAAAATGAAGAAATGAGAGTAACCAAGGAAAATATGTTAGAAAAATATTTGACCCATTGTTATAGGAATCAGAGTATTCAAGTACTTATACATTTTTCCCAATTTGGGAAGGCTTTAAGTAATTAGATGAAAGATGATGGATAGGTAGATAGATAGATAGATAGATAGATAGATAGATAGATAGATAGATAGATAGATAGCCTTCTGTTTTGTACTCTTCTAGATTGTTTTCACCTTTTATTGCCTTGTAGCTATTTCACAAGTCTGTCTAGAATACTAATAGCAATGCAAATGATTTCAGTCTCTAGAAATGCAAATTGTGCTCAATGATATACAATTGATTACTACCCTGCAGGTACACATTTTATATTCATTTGGTAATTCATTTCAACATCTCTTTATGTGTGTGTGTTACCAAGCCAGACCTCACTCAGCAAGGCTTATGAAACAAAGACAGGGACTAACTGAAACTGAAGGAGGACGACTTTACTTTGAAAATAAATTGAGGGTCTTATGAATATATAACAGTTTCAGATGAATAATCATGAATATGCATTGAGGTTGGGTTATAATTCTTGGCCAGGATGTAACTTGTCAAACTTCTCCCTACTCAATGTTCTCTAAGTTGATCTGGTGAGGTCTATGTGGGGACTTGTTTTCCTTTACCTATGTTCTTTTTCTCTGGGATCAACCTTGGTTGCAATTGTCCTTTCAGTGCATGTCTGCAGGCCAAGTCTGGTTATAAATGATACCCACTTGCTGTCGTGTGACACTTTCCCAGGAGGACAGAGCTAAAATAAAGAGGCCATCAGGAGCACAGAGCAGGTAAATGGGCAAGTTATTATGCAGTAACCCCTGGGCAAATCCTACAATGGCTACAGTTCTCTTTCACTCTTGAAGAAATTTCTGAGATTTTCCTGAAGTGGTCCTTTAGTTAAAACATACTGAGTATATAGCCAAGGACGTGAGCATTTCTAAAATATCAAACACGACCACCACTTCCTAGCATGTACTCATGCAAGAGTGTGTTCAGTTGCTCCACACTTTGTCTACAGGTCCTCTTTGCTTGTCGGTCTATATTAGGTGCCTTCTGTTTTGGGGGTAAGGAACAATATTTTGTCTCTTTGTCCAGCCTGCCTCTTTTTGGTCCTCCTCCTCATCCCTTACACAAGTCAAATATACCCACATTGCAGATTTTTCTCCTGGTAAATTATTTGGGTCTCTTGGCACTTAGCACCTGTTCAATGGTGTCCTCCCTGGAGAGTTCTTCCAACTCTTTTTTTTTTTTAATACAAAAATGTCTAATAAATGTTAGTTAAAAAAAGGCAATTACATTTTACAGAGACATTATAAACAAATTGGTTCCACACTCAATCTAGAGTGCCTCAACATATTTAAGCATATCAATATTATCTATCATTGTAATAAAAGAAAAATTTATGATGAGATTAATACTGCTTTAATAAAATAAAGCATCAAGTGAAAAATTTTTAAAAAGGTCTCTATATATTTTGATCAATAAAGAACCAAAACTTAGAAATCGAAGAATAAAAGACAACTTCCTTAACATGACAAAGGCTGCCTTCCCCAAATCTGTCTATCCCTAATACCATAGAATCTATTCTTTTTTTTTTTTTAAACATTTTATTAGGGGCTCATACAACTGTTATCGCAATCCATACACACATCAATTGTGTAAAACGCATTTGTACATCATTCTCAAAACATTTTCTCTCCACTTAAACCCCCACATTAGGTCCTCATTTTTCCCCTCCCTCCCTGCTCCCCCCTCCCTCACGAGCCCTTGATAGTTTATAAATTGGTATTTTGTCATATCTTGCCCTGTCCGACGTCTCCCTTCACCCACTTCTCGGCTGTCTGTCCCCAGGGAGGAGGTCACATATAGTTCCTTGCAATCGGCTCCCCCTTCCCTACCCACTCTCCCTTTACCCTCCCTGTTTCACCACCCACACCACTGGTCCTGCACGCCTCATCCGCCCTGGATTCCCTGTATTTCCAGCTCCTATCTGTACCAGATGTATGTGCTAATATCCTGTGGCAATAAGTCTTATAATTCAAAGGGTAGATCCATGGGGCAAGCATGGCATTTATACGGTTTGTTTCAGGGTACAAAAGAGACTCCGATTTCAAATATAATTTAAGGAGAACATAAATTAAGTCTTAAAGGGACTCAGACATCACAAAGAAGCAAACACATCACCCAGACGAGAGAGGCCAGTAGAAGGAGCTCAAAATGGCACCCAGTGCTTCCAGTCTAGAGGCTAGTTTAAAAAACCATGGAACAAAGGAAGCTGTCACAAATTCATGATTGGTGGCAGGCAGATCAATATGTCTCCATTATCGATAAGACTACAGGAGCAGGAAAAGGACTATGATTGGGACACCTAATGTTAGATAGATGGGCTTACATGATTAGTCCAGCACCTTCTCACTATGGCAGCCAGGGGGAGACACATAGGGCATGACTCATAACCCTCCGTGCTTTCTTCCATACTGACCCCCATCCAGGACACACGCAGACAAGCCCCTAAGAGATACTGAATCTCCCTGGGTTGACTTGACAGGCATGGAGGTAATCTGTTTTACAAGATACTCTGCCTGTTGTTGTTGTTACATGTCATTGAGTTGGTCCTGATCCATAACAACTTTATGCACAACAGAATGAAACACTGCCCAGTCCTGAGCCATCCTCACATTGTCCCTACCCTTGAGTCCATTGTTTAGCCGTGGTGTTCATCCATCCCCGGGAGAGCCTTCCTCTTTTCCACTGTTACCACACATGTTGTCCTTCATCAGGGACTGTTCTCTCCTGACAACATGTCAGAAGTATGTGAGAGGAAGCCCTGCTGTCCTTGTCTCTAAGGGTCACTCTGGCCACATGTCTTCCAAAACAGTTTGTCCTTTCAGCAATCCATGAAATTAGCAGTCAACGTTCTTCTCTAGCACCACAATCCAATGTCCAGCTTTCACATGCATATGAGGCAACAGGAATTATTATGGCCTTGGACCGGTGCATCTTAGTCCTCAAAGTAACATCCTTAATTTTCAACACTTGGAAGAGTTCTTGTGCAGTAGATTTACCCAATACAATATGTCATTTGATCTCTTGACTGCTGCTTTCACGAGTATTGATTACATATAATAGTCTTATCCAATATTGCCTTTTTGTGATTGACTAATTTCACTCAGCACCAAGTGTTGTGTGTTATTTGTTTTGTGTGTTTGTTTTAGAGAGTACCACAGATAAGGAGCACTGGCAGTACCAGTTAAGCCTTGATGCTGCTAGGGAAGCTTTGGGGGGAGAAGAAGGAGGCTATTTGCTCCCAGGAAGATTTACAGCCTTGGACTCCGGAGAGAATGCAATTGCACTCATACAGAGGCAGTGGTTCTAAGAGAACACTCACTGACATTCAGTCAATCTGACTGCTTGCAGCCCTGTAGTACAAGCCCATGTAGAACTGTAGAACTGCCCGTGATGGTTTCTGAGACTGTAACTGTTTACTGGAGTAGAAAGTCTCATCAATGTCCTGTCCAACATCCGGTGATTTCTAACTACTGATACACCTCACTCCACTTTATTGAAGGGCTTCCTCTTTATTTTCATGACCTTCTACTTTGCCAAGGATGGTATTATTTTCCATGGACTGGCCACTCCTGATACCACATCCAAAGTCCGTCAGATCAAGTCTAGCTATCCTTGCTTTGAATGAGCATTTTAGCTGTCCTTCTTACAACACAGATTTGTTTATTCTCTACAGTCCAGGGTACATTCAAAATTGCTCACCATCACAATTCACAGCTACCAATTCTGCAATCTTCTTTGTTCATTGTCCAACTTTCATATGCACAGAGGTGAGTGAAAATACCTGACTCATATCAGTCATACCTTAGTCCTCCAAGTGACATCTTTACTTTTTCCATTTTAAAAGTGACACATAGTGGGTTTTCTGAAGGCAATTAGTCATTTGATGTCTTCACTACTGCTTCCCTGGGTGGTAATCTGGAATTGGGTAGTAATCCGCAACACAGCAACCAGGACTAAGACCACCTTTAATTCTGTAGTACATAAAGGATTATTTTCAATGATTTGCTCCATTCTGTTTAGGTCAAGAGCGTTTATGAGGAAGTGACATGCAAATTTGGATTAGAATACCCTATAGCATCAATTATATTTCCCCTTAAGTATCAGATTTGAAATGATGCACATTCACCACAAATTAAAATTTTGTCAAAACATAATTCCAAAAGTGTCATACAAAATAAAATATAAGTATGTTTGTACTATTGTCAAGTAATATAGTGTTTTAGTAAAGGTGGAGAATTTCCCAAAGACACTGTGCCTTGAGTTGTGCATGCATTGAATTGCGCCCGATTTTCAGAATTTTTTCTCCCGTAGAATATCACTGTCTTGAGTCTATGTGTGTCTCTTTCTCTTTTTCACACATATAGACTATAGCACAGGTGTTATATCAGAAACTCTCCCTCTAAACCACTGGAGACTTATCACGTATTTATTTATCCGCTCATCATTTATTTATATGTTTGTTAGGAAAAGTTGGCATTTAAAACTATGCCTATTATTTAGGTTACATAACAAACTATGTTTTAACAAGGGTAGATATCCTAAAAAAACTAGAAGTTTCCCATGAACCACTAACCACACCCAAACACATCCATGTTTTGATTTTTCAGTTAAAAATTCCTATAGAATGTTTTTGACTTGCAATGATCTCTTATATAGCAGTCTAGATAACTTTTAAGTCAGAATCAACTCCGTGGCTGTGGTGTCTGTAGTGAACTACTATGGAAGCAGTTCACCAGGCTTGTCTTTCAAGGTGCCTTGGGAGTTCTTTCAACAGTACACCTTTTGGTAACTAGTCTGTCACTTTTCTGTCTTTGTTTTTTTCACTATCTATGCATTCGATTTCCTTGTTATTCACTATTTATACTGGGGAATACAGAGTGACCTATCCACTGAACTTGCTTCAAGTGATGTAATAGATTTATGATTTGGGATGGCCCTATCATCCACTGTTGCTGGCACATTGGAGGTGATAAAAAAATAAAAAGGACAAATCTGACATGGTGCTTAGTGAACCAGCGCTCATTCTGGGTCCTTTGTAAACACCTCAAACAGGCTTCAGCTCTCTAGTGTCAAATTGATAGACTATGTGGAAACATAGTATTACCCACAAACATATCACTAGGCTTTGTTTCACTATTCTGCCTAATTTCTCTGCCATGATATATCAGATGATGTCAATGATGGATACCCTAAAGGAGCAAGTCTTGGCAGCAATGGCGGTTCAGCAACAGATAGTTCACTTTCCACAGCCTTCTTTCAGTCATAGCAGTAG
This sequence comes from Echinops telfairi, assembly GCF_000313985.2. NCBI lineage: Eukaryota > Metazoa > Chordata > Mammalia > Afrosoricida > Tenrecidae > Echinops > Echinops telfairi. The sequence continues at coordinate 133,605,494 of NW_022111373.1, forward strand.
ATAAATAGCCATCATCTGTCTGTCGGCAAAGGCTGAAATGTAACTGATACCAAACAGGTTTCAGCAGAGCTTGCAGATAAAGTTGGACTAAGAAGAAAGGCCTGCTGATCAATTTTTAAAAATCAAGTAAGATTCTTATGGGCCCATTCGAAGTGGGATCATTCTAAGTAGATCATGAGGATAGGGCAGGAACAGGCAGCATTTTGTCCAGAAATGAATGGGGTTGTCCAGAATCCTGAAACAATAACAACTGACAACCACCCCCTTGAAATGTTTAAAAAGGCAACTATGAATCTGCTGGGTTTGATATTTTGGCATGAGGGGTTTTCTCTGCCCTTATTTTCTTTGTGACAACTGGATTTTTAGAATCCATTCTATTACCACTTCCCCTACAAAACTCTGATGGCAATGAGTACTGGCTGCGAGACAAGCTTTGTAGTAGGTATTTGGTATATTTCATATAATTCTACAATAACCCAAGGCACTGAATTGGGTAAACATCCTAAATGAGACCTCTTTAAACCACTGAAAAACATGATGTTAGTTTGAGGATTAAGATGCTCTGACCCAAGCCATGGTATTTTTCAATTGCATCATATGCATGTGAAAATTGGACAGTGAATCAAAAAGACAGGAGGATCCATGCATTGGGATTGTGATGCTGGAGAAGAATATTTGAAGTACCACAGACTGCAAAAGGACAAACTGATCTGTCTTGGAAAAAATACTCCCAGAGTGCTCCTCGGAGGCAAGGATGGCAAGACTTCATCTTTCATACTTTGTGCATGTTGACAGAAGAGACTGGTCCCTGGAGAAGGCATCATGTTTGGTACAACGGAGGGGCAGCAAAGGAGAGAAAGGAGCTGGATTGACACTGTGGATGGAACAGTGGACGTACGCCTAGAACAATGGAGAGGACGGTGCAGAATCGTGCAGTGTTTAGTTCTGTTGGGCAGTGCATAAGGTTGTTGTGGGTTGGAACCAACTCCATGGCACCTCCCCACAACAATAACAATACAAACAACATGGTTGAGTTAGTTTAAGAGTAGGCAAAAACAACACTTTTGTGAATACATAGGATGACGAGTAATGTAATATCTCTGAAATCCTAAGAAGATGATCATTTTTCTTGTGTCTTACTCAAGCATAATGACCACTTGTTAGCTGCGATTGAGTTGGTTGCCACTCATCGTGACCCTGTGCACAATGGAATACAACACTGCCTGGTTCTGTGCCATTCCCACACTCTTTGCTATGTTTGAGTTCATTGTGGCAGCCACGGAGTCAACCCATCCCATTAGCAATCTTCCTCTTTCTGACTGACCCTTCATTATACCATAGCAGAATGTCCTTTTCTGGAGCTTGGTCTCTCGTGAAAACATGTGCCAAGCACATAAGGCAAAGCCTCTTCCTCATCTCTTGCAAGGAACATTCTGCATGTATTTCCTGCAAGACAGAAGTGTTTCTTCTGTTGGTAGTTAATGCTATTTTTAATATTATTCTTCATCACAATTATTCAAACACTCAATTATTCTTCAGTCTACCTTATAAATTGCCCAATTTTCATATGTATCAAGAAGCAATAAAAATATCGTATCTGGGGTAGATCTCTTAAAGTGACATTATTGTTCTTTAACATTAGGAATTTTATCTCTTTCCATGAACACTGGCTGTACATCTAAGAAAATGAAATATTTGGCAAATTGGTTCTTTTCTCCATTTACCGCGATGCCTGTCTGTCCATTTCTGAGATTTTGGTTTCCTTTTCACTTATTTGCTATCCATCGTGAAGGCTACAGTCCTTGGTCTTTGTCAGGAAATGCTTTAAGTCCTTCTTATTCTCTGGAGCAAGGCCCAGGTATCTGCATATTGAAAACTGTTTATAATCATCTGTGTATCAATCTGAAACTGTGTATCAATCATCTTGATACACCAATTGTTGAATTGTCTTTAGAAAATTTTACTTGTGTGTAGTATTAATAATGTGATTTGATAATTTGCACATTCACTTAGTCATCTTTCCTAGAAATGGGAAAAAATATGGATTTCATCTAGCCTTGTGGTTGTCTTCCAAATGTCTTAGTATAGACAAATGAGAGCTTCCAATGCTCTTGTTTTGTGTTTGTTTTTCTTATGTTATTTCTGGAAATGGTTAAATGTTGACTAGTTCTTCTGATACAATGACTCTTTGTGCTCCATTAATTTTCTTTTGATGTTCTCTGCATCATTCAATAGTTTGCCCATTGTGTTAGTCTGGGTGGACTAGGGAAAGAAGTCCAGAGACACACATATATGTGTAAGAAAAGTTTTATATGAAACAGTAATTGTATATTAAGAAAATATCCTGGTCCAGTTCAGATCAAGTCCATAAGTCCAATATTAACCCATAAGTCCAATATTAGCCCATATATCTGATACCAGTCTGTAAATTCCTCTTCATACTCACGCAATACATGCAATAATGCTAAATGCAGGAAGATCACAGGATGGAAAGTCCTGTGGATCCAGTGGCAGTGAAAGCCTCTCCAGGGCTCTGGCTGGCATCACTGAGGCTCCATGTGGCTTGTCAATAGGAAGGTGAAGCAGAGAGTGTTGTGTTTCCTCTCCAGGGAGGAAGAGAGGAGCTCCCAGAATCCTCAGGAGAAGGCCATGCCCACAAAGAGGCCTCATTGGCTATGACATGATTGACAGGCTAAACTCCACTCTTTTGCTCAAGTTGACAGGAGATATGTAACTGCTAGACCCAAAGAGAGTTTCAATATTGCAACCAATCGCTTTATTATTTTCTCAATTTTCAGCTTGAGATATGCTGAACATATTCTTCCATTTTGGTTTTCTAGCTTCAGTTTTTGCACAAGTTGATGTAACTTTTTGTTTTCTCAAATATTTAAAATTTTCTGTTCAACCATTTTCTTCATAATTTCCTCGATTTTCCTCAGCTACCCTAATTTCAGAGCAACTTTCAGAGGCTCATCTCATAGTCACTTTGATCTATTCTCCTTGTCTCTCGAGTAGCTACTTTCTCTCTTCATGTTTGATGTTCTTATAGTTATCACACATTTCCTGTCATTCGTTTTCAATATGACAAATTGGTATTTGAGATGTTCTCAAAATTCAGGATTTTGTGTACTCAAGGAGGCATTTTGCCTCTTGCGAACTTGTTTTAACTTCCTCCGACTTCGACCTGAATTCACTCCACACCCAAAACAAACGGACAAAAAACTCACTGTAGTTAGGACAACACCCACTCATAGAAACTACATTAGGATGGGATACAACTGTCCTTGTGGGTTTCCAAGATTGTAATTCTTTATGGGAGCAGAAAGCCCTTTCTCTTCCATGGATGGCTGGTGGTTTTAAATTGCTAACCTTGAAATTGGTCACCCAATTTATAACCACTATAGAAATGATAGTCTGTTCTACAGCTGACCCATGACCTTATTGTGACCGCTAATATTGAGTTTGTCAATCATATCTTCCCACAGATGTAGCCATTTATATTATTCAAGAAAAGATATTTGCATTGAGAAGTTCACGGGTCATGCAAAATTTTATCATGTAATCTCCAGCTTCATTTCTCTCACCAAGGCCCTATTTTACAACTATTTCCTTTTCTGTTTGTTTCCAACCATCACATTAATGGCCAATAATTACCAGTGCATCTTGATTACACATTTGATCAATTTCAGATTGAATCAAATTGTAGAATCCTTAAATTTTGCCATCATAAGCTTCAGTGGTTAGTGAATAAATATAAATAATATTTGAACACGTCGATATCATTATAAAACAGAAAGAATTGTACTTCCAGACAGATCTTGCAGTGTTCAATTTGATGAGGGGCGTAGCACCATCATTCTTGAATTTTTGATTCATGGCACTGTAAACCTAATGATTGTCTGACTTAAGATGCCTATGCCAGCCAACTTCAGATTGCTGATGCCTAGAAATCATCCCTGGTCGTTTAGTGGAATCGTCATTGGACAGCGAACTGCAAGGTTTAAACTCCTAACCACTTGGAGGGAGAACAATAAGCTTTTCTGTTCCCAGAAAAATGTATGGCCTGGAGGACCACTGAGGCAGTTCTATCCTGTCCTTTTGGGTCCCTAGTTTTCAGAAGGGACTTGATGGCAGGAAGTTTCCCTTTGCTTTTTGATGAGTTACAAATGTCTTAGATTCATACTTTGTATAGTCCATATTCCTATTATTATACGATGTTTTCAGTCGTTTCTTCTCATTTCAATTGTGTCTTCCATCACAGCATTATGATCAATTCTATTTTGAAAGGCAGCTCTCCTTTTTATTCCATATTTTGAGTCCAACCTTAGATGCTCATCTTCCAGTAGAATATTTGACAATGATTCACTGCTATCCACAAGATAGCCAGTGATCCATACAAGTAGATCTGCTATTTTTTCTTTGTAGTCTGTTCTCATAGTCTATAAGTTCAGCTGAAAACTGTTCAAGTGACCGTGCTGGTGTCTAAAATACTGTTGACACAGCTTTGAATGTCACAATAACACACACCATCACAGGATGACAAACTGACTGAAAAGTGGTCCTCACTTTTCAGATTAATCAGAACAAATGCTAGCTCAGTATTTCACAATAATTTCTTCTAATA
>NW_022111373.1:133610634-133612527 GCF_000313985.2 Echinops telfairi
TGTGTGTGTGTGTGTGTGTGTGTGTGTGTGTGATGTGGCATGGTGTGGTCAATTTCATGATGGGTTCTTTTGTAAATCACCCAAGGAGTTGTGGAAAGAAGAGGGCAAAGAATCCCTTCCTTAATCTGGTCATAGTCTTTATACAATTGAGGGAGGTTTCATTTTGGCGTGTGGCTCAGCTTGATTTGGATTGACCTTGTATAGAAGCAGATATAGCTCCTCCATTTGGATCATCAACTTCTGATTGATTCAGCTCTGTATCCAACAACTGGTTGTCTTCCTGCTTCCTGGTCATAGCCATTTCCAGTGCACAAGTCAGGACAAGCCTCTTGCTTACATCTGACACACAGGCTTGAAACTGACTGGATTTATCCACTTCTACAATTGTGTGAGTCCTTTCTTCATATAAACCTTTTCCTAGGTACATAAACATAAAATTGCCACTGCCCCTGCTTTTTTGGAGAACCCTGACTAACATAATGTTCCAAGAAACCAAAGAGAGCATCCACATTGAATTTACTCCTGGTTTCCACTTTTTCTATAAAATATTAGAAAAAGTGAGACATATCATCAAACAAAGACGTTTCAAAAGAATTGTAAAAGCAACACAAACTGACCAACATCAAGTCAATCCTGACTCACAGAGACCCTACAGGACAGAGCAAAATGACTCCTTCGGTTTCTGAGACTGTAAATTTTTATCGAAGTGAACAATTCTTCTTTCTCATATGGGAGCTTCTGGTGGGTTTGAGTGACCATCCTTATGGTTAGCAGCCCCACCTCTTAACCACAGAACAATCACGACTTCTTGGTGAAAGTAGCAACATCAACAAACAGCTATGAGAGACCTTTAGATAGATAATGAGTTAATCTGGGTTTTCTAGAGAAGCAAGATCAGTGACACATACATGTATATAAAAAGATAATTTGATATAAATGTTAATAAGATTGTAGAAATTGTTAAGTCCAGTTTGTTTGTCTGATATTACACTAGAAGCCTTTGTGGACATGCTAGCTGGCAGGGGTTGGGAAGCTTGGAGACCATGGTGTGGTGGAGGTAGTGTGAGATCCTTAGATCAGATGTTATGGAAGACCTTGGATAGCTCCTGGACCATCAGGCAATATTGCAGCCTGTGCAGCAGGCACACATCCTTAGGGGGAAGCTGCAGGGTCCACACCAGCAGGAGGGACAAAAGAAGGAAAAGGAGCCAGCTCTCTGCAGTATCACATTTTATAGATATCAAAAGAGGCCACACACCCGAGGAGACATCATTAGACTGTGACCTGCGCCTGACAAACCATACAGAATCCCAGTCAGGCCAAGTTGACAAAAACCTAAGTATCAAATGATGATAAATAGATGATAGATAGATAGATAGATAGATAGATAGATAGATAGATGGAAAGCAGATAGACAGATGTTGTTGCATTAACTCTGACTCATAGTGAGCAAGAGAACATAACATTGTGCAAATATGTGTCACCCTCATGAGTACTTGCACAGTTGAATCCATTGTTGTGTCTTTTGTGTCAATCCATCACACTAAAGGTCTCTCTTTTACGGGCACTGAACAGTGAACAGCTGTGTCCATGCAGCATTGAGCAATCATGTTAAACAATCTTTTGTTACAATCTAGTTGTAGAGTGATTTCCCATTTCTTCCCCATGGTCTTAGGGAAGGGAGAGGGTGAAATCCCTATCCTAAGCGGCCTAATGGGTCTAAAGAGTGGGACTTCACCCTTAGTTAAAAGTTCTCATGGGAGCTGTATGAACTTTTGTATTTAGCAAAATGACTTTGCTTCTTGGATCTGCTAAGATGTTTTGGAACAAACTATTTTGCTTAATCTTGACTTGCAAGGACGTGGCTGCAAAGTGCAGATGTTTTTGTCTGGA
>NW_022111373.1:133613052-133614546 GCF_000313985.2 Echinops telfairi
TCTCAGGTTGTAAGGCATGCAAGATATGACTGAGGAAGAGTTGCCTGCTCAAAGTACAATGGGCCATAATGACATTGATGGAGTAATGTTTTCAGGACTTTCATTTGATTTGGGGGCACCACTCCAAATGAGAGGAAACAGCTGAAAACATATTAATAATTGGACCATGGAATGTATAATGTATGTAATCATTTTTTTCTGAAGATCATTCAACATTGATTGTAGGAGATGCCAGAAATTCAAACCAGATTCAGAAGATGAAGGGAAAGAAGAGAAACGTTGTCATCAGATGGATCTTCACTCCAAGTAAGAAATAGCAGAAACATGTTTCCTTGTGTTTTATTGACTTGGCAAAGGTTCTGTGGATCATAACTATCTCTGGATAAGATTGAGAAGGATAGAATCCTAGAATTGTGTTCATGAGGAACCTAGAGATAGATTAAAAGGAAGTTATGCAAAGAGACCAAGGAATTATTGCCTGGTTTAAAATCAAGAAAGATGTGTGTCTGAATTGTACCAATTCACAATATGTATTCAATCTGTGTGCTGAGCAAATAATCCAAGAACCTTGACTATCGGGAGGAGAATGCAGCATCAAGATTGGAGGAAGCCTTTTTAACAGACTTCCATGTGCGGTTGACACAACCACACTTATTGAAATGAGGAGGACTTGAGCTACTTGCTAATGAAGATAAAAATTTGCAGCCTTCATTATGAATTATAACCAATTAAAAAATCCTCACAACTTGGCCAGTGGTAACATTATAATAAATGGATAAAAGATTGAAGTTGTCAAGGATTTTATCTTCCTTATATTCACAAGCTATGCTCATAGAAACAGCAGGCATGAATTAAACAATACATTGCACTGTGTATTGTGTATCTGTCACACAATATCTCTTTAAAATATGGCAAAGCAAGGATTTTCAGGATTTTCGGGTCTAAAGGCACTTTACCCAAACGATCATATTTTCAATTGCCTCACATGGACGTGAAAGCTGGACATTGAATAAGGAAGAACAAGGGAGGATCAATGCATTTGATTTATAGTGCTGGTGAAGAATATTGAAGGTACCATGAACTGCCAAAAGGAAAAAACAGATCTATCTTGGAAGAAATACAGCCAGAATGGTCCTTGGCAGCCAGGATGATGAGATTCATTGCACGTACTTTGGACAAGTTTTCAGAAGGGAGCAGTCCCTGGAAAAGAATATCATATTTGGTCAAGTAGAAAGGCAGAGAAAAGGAGGAAGTCCCTTGATAAGAGGGTTTGACACAATGGGCGCAAACAAAATATCAATTTTCAGAATGGAGCAGCACTGAGTCGTATTTGATTCTTTGTTCTCTCTCTCTCTCTCTCTCTCTCTCTCTCTCAATGGTTTAAACACAAACACATTTACAAATTGGGAGATAATACATATATCACATCATTCAATAGTTCAATTACATCAAGCAGTATTGTACAATTGATACAGCAATCAATTTTCAAACAAT
>NW_022111373.1:133616145-133617676 GCF_000313985.2 Echinops telfairi
ATTACTCCTTTCATGGCTGGAAACTTTATCCAAAGCAATGGGGGTTCATTGCCAGGGGAAATTACAGTAATAATCACTAAGAATCAGTCACAAGTTTTCCCGAATAAAACATATCTTAATACAGCATAGAGGGCATCAACGTAGCAAGACTATCTTTGTCTGCCTACCAAGAGTTCAACAATTTTGGTACAGCTGTCTTCTGCTTCCTCAGACACCATGCATTTTCTGACTTAAGACCTCAGGTCACACATGTGTTGGAAGCAGAGTACAGTTCACCCCTGGGAGTTTCCACATCAGATATCACTGATGCAGCTGCTGAAGCATGCCGTGTACCTTGAAGAGCCAAGATTCTATGTTAACAGCACCTGGCCTGGATCCCCAAGATGCACCCAGAAACCTGGGTCAATGTGGCCCACAATGCATACCACCAAAGACACTCCTTCCTTAGGGTCCCCCAAAGCATCTTTAGCCATTCGTTCCCCCAACTGGAAGTTGATCCTCCCTCTTGTCCTACAATAGGCATGCATTTGTATTCCCCCGGATATGTTGGCTTCCTTTCCCCTCTCCTGACTTGTTTTTCCATCAGAATCCTTCATCCCCTGACAGGGCTGTCTCCTCATCATAGCTTTGCATGGCAGCCACTTAGGAGAAGGCATCTCCTCCCTCTCCCTTGACCATTTGATCCCAGCTGACATGCAGGTACTTCACATATTTGATTATTTTATATTCTTTGGGTCAGACACATTTCGAAGGTACCTGCAAACAACACAAAGTATCATTGGTTACTTTATGAAAATAAATCGCTGGCCTTCTTTCCTAATCCGTCTTTAAAATCTGTACAGAAAATTGTCTACTATTGGTGACTTGAATAATAGTTGAGTACTAGAGACACCATTTCCAGCATTACAACCCCCCAAAAGTCATCCCAGTAAGACAAACTGACAAATGATGGAGACTTTGTTTAAGACAATGTGAATTACATTATTAAGCTAAAATTGCTCTTGTCTTTAGCAGCTTTATATTTTAATAAGAAAAACACAATTAGATGTTTTGTTAGCAGTGCAAAGAATATTAAAATCTCTCTACCCTTTCGCAGACTGCATTAGAGACAACAGATTATAATCAAGATTACATAAAAGGAAGTGTTTAACTTCTTAAAATGATAAAGAACACATTCTTAGCATTATGGATCTTTGTTAATGCTCTGTCTGTTTTTATACACATCTTGAGATGATGCATGTAAGACACCACAGTATAGGGTTTGTTGTTTCACATCCTTATATGAAAGCTGTGTTCAGACTTTATCAGTCAATGAAAACCTCTGTGTCTCCCTGTAGGCTTGGTGAGCATACTTTTGCAAGATAATTAGACTCATGAAACTCATCATGTTTATGTCCTTGCCTGAGCTGTCAAAGAAACCTGGCACAAAGATCTGTGCTCATTTTCAGTAACTCCCTTTAGGCTAGGCTTCCTAAAAAGAACATTTCTCCTCCTTGCTTCATTCTTTTGTGTGTTTTCTTTTTAATCACTT
>NW_022111373.1:133622716-133624354 GCF_000313985.2 Echinops telfairi
CTAAGGGAAATCTAAACGAAAGAGAAGAAAATCTGTTTCCCAGCTTCAATGATCACTCTTTGCCGTTCTGGATCGTCAAAAGTTGAACATTTTCTATGGTTTTGTTTTTTGCAGTTGTTATTTTATTGACTATTTTCCTATTTCCAAAAAAGGGCAAATTGCTCAATGAGGTAGGCATCGCCTTTACTGTAGTTGCAAAAATGACACTGAGGAGGGCCGTGATTGATATGTTGTTTGGTCAGTAATTGGAACTTTGAATAATGGGAATTGGGATAAAAATCACTTGGCTTTAACATGCAAACCTACATACTTTGAAAAAAGCCTTACAGACTTTGCACATGTTTTCAGGGGAGACCAGTCCCTGGAGAAAGACAAGTGGTTTGGTAAAATAGATTGTAAGTGAAATAGAGGAAGTCCCTCAAGGAGATGGAGTGACACCTTGGCTGCAGCAATAGTCTCAGGGACAATTGTGAGGATGGCGCAGAACCAGTCAGTGTGCCCTTCTATTGTGCATAAAGTCACTACGGGTTGGATCCAACTCAGCGGCACCTAACAACAACAGGCAGGCTTCTTGACATTGCGTTCTTGTATGGGATACAATTAACTACTAGATTACACCAAACCGCTGTCGAAATTTCACTGTGTAAATTGTACGGAGAAAAGAAAGACATGGTGTTTCTCGCTGAGGTCCTTAGGACATTGACCCCTCAGACTGCTTTCTCCTTCCGGTTTCTTGGAGCGTGTGCAAACCTGCAGATAGAGTAATTGTTTAACTAGGCGAGCCTTTGTCACTCTGAAAAAAAAATTCCCATTGAGTCACTTTTTAAAAAATGTTGATCATTTTACCCCAAGAAAGGCTTGATAAGATTAAAATAGCTATATGGCTCTATAGAGGGGGTTTCTATAGTAACAGAAAATTCATAAAAGAATGAAAAGCACAAAAATGTACTCAAATCAACTGAAAGATCATTTTATTCTATTTATATATCGAATACCAGGATGAATTCAATGTTAATTTCCATTTTCAGCATTTTGTAGTTAATTTACTTTGAAAGCCCTTGTAGTGTTGGTTCTTGAAAAGTAATTGAAGGTATCTACCTTTTTACCATGAAAGGGATACAGGGAAGCTACATTGTTAGCTATGCAACTAACATTCATATACTTCTCTCATTGTTTCCCACCTGCGCCACAGACTAATTAATGTCCTTAGAAGTCTGCATTCTCTGATATGTCTGTCTCAGAATTCAGTCCATAAGAAACTTTATGCTTATGCATTACAGTTCTAAAGATATGTCCTACACTCTCTTTCCTATTGAGATTTAATGTACCTTAGTTTTGCCCAACCCAAAACATGCCCTGTCATCACCACAAAACAATATAGAAATAAACTTTCACTGGGTTTGAACTTAAAGTCTCTCAAACAAATAATCTTGTAATGGTCTTTCTCCTTTTTTTTTTCCTGAATTATTCCTTGCCCTATAACTAGGTTAGCACAAGTGGCTTATAATCAACTAACAGCTGGCTGTTCCCATCCACTCATCTGGTCCCCCAAAGAAAAAACTGGTAAACTGTTTCTTCAAAGGTTATAATAAACAAATATTTAAATATAAATAAAAACCTATGGAACAATTCTGCTTT
>NW_022111373.1:133625973-133628431 GCF_000313985.2 Echinops telfairi
TTTTTTAAGGAAAATCATGTCCAGCCCCACTTCTTGAAAGTCTTACAGTATCTACATATATATTCACTGTTGTTAATTTCCAGCTCATAGCAAACATATGAAAATTAGAATAAATATGCTTAGTTTGGTGCCATCCTCACAATTGTGATTACACTGATCCCATCATTGAAGCCACTTTGTCAATCCATCTCTGTGAGAGTGTTCCTCTTTTTCAGTTACACTCTATTTTAATAAGCATAATGTCTTTTATAATATGCTCAGCATATCTTAAAACTGAGAGAACTGAAAAACATTTTCAAGCCTTGGTTTGAAATATTGCAAAAGTATACAGGCAAAATATTGAATGGTGCAGGAAGTATCAAAAGAAGATAGCAATTATACACAATCACTCTTCCAAAAATAGGTCAAAATTTCACCATTTCAGGAGGCCCCATGAGAGGAAGAAGCAATGGTCCTGAACTTCCAGCAACACCAGACACATTAGTCAAAACAAGACTTCAGGAATTGAGGGAATATCAAGTGAAATGTTTCAACAAGCTCATGAAGCACTAGAAGCACTTACTCATCAAGAGCCACTTGGCCAACTGACTGGAAGACATCCAGATTTGTACTCATTACAAAGAAAGGTGATCTAACAAAATACTCAAACTATAGCACACTGTTACTATAGTGTTACACATGTAAGCACAATTTTGCTGAAGAGCATCCAACAAAATTTGCAACGCACCTCGACAGGAAGCTGCAAGAGGTTCCATCTGGATTCAGAAAAGGATGCAGTCATCAGATCTTAATTCAAAGCAGAGGATACCAGAACACAGTTTATCTGTGTTTTATTGATTATGTCAAGGCCTTCAACAGTGTGGATCATAACAAACTACGGCTAACCTTCAGAAGAATGGGAATTCCAAAACACTTGACTGTGCTTCTATGGAACAAATACATGGATTGAAAAGCAGTGGTATGAACAGAATAATCAGGAATGGTATATGTCAGGGTTGTAGCCTCTCACTATATACTTAGTCAAACTGCATGCTGAGAAATTTCACAGAAACTGGACTACATGAAGAAAAAATGTGTCATAAGATTTGAGATGTGTCGATGACACAAGGTTGCTGCTTGAGTGAGGACGTCTTGAAACACCTGCTGATGATGATCAAGGACTGCAGCTTTCGGTATGGATTAGGTCACATTGTAAAGACCTAAATACTCACAAATGGACCAACAGGTACCATCATCATAAATGGAGAAAAGGTTGCAGTTGTTAAGGCTTTGTTTTGCTTGGACCCACAACAAATGCCCATTGAAGTAGCAGTCAAAAGAGATCAACAGAGGAGTTGCATTAGATAGTTCTGCCACACAAGTGCTCATTAGAATATTGTGAAGCAAGGATGTTACTTTGAGGACTAAGGCACATCTGATCCAAGATATTTATAAAACAAAATATTTATTAAAACAAAATAGAATCGATTAATTGGATTTATGGTGTTGGTGGAGAATATTACAATTACAATGGGCTACCAAGATGGATCAGCAATGGGCAGCGTTTCATTCTGTTGTGCAAAGGGCAAAGAGTCACTATCTGTTAGAATGGAGTCCACAGTATCTAACAAGAACAATGCCAGATGTAAACACTGTCCAACCCTGAGCCATTCTCACAATTGTTGTCATGTTTGAGCTCATTGTGGTAGATATTGTGTAAATCCATCTCTTTGATGGTATTCCTCAATTTCAATAATGTTCTCTACTTTACCAAGCATAATCTCCTTTTCCAAGGACTGGTTTCTCCTTAAAACATGACCAATATGCACAAGATGATGTTTTGTTATTTCCAAAGAGCATTCCTGCTGTAATTCTGCAAAGAAGATTTGCTTGTCCTCCTGGCAAGTACTTCTAATATTCCTTGCCACACCATCATTCAAAGCCACCTATTCGGTTTTTTAAATTTACTTTTATTTGGGTCTTAACACATATAACATGTCATTTCATAGTTCAATCACATCATGAAGTACTGTAAAATTGCTACCACAATCAACTTCTAAACATTCTTTTCATTCCTTGACTTCTTGACATCATCTCCCTCTTACCTCTGCCCCACCCCGATTGAACACTACCCCTCCCCCTGACCAGAAACCCTAATTTTATTTTCTGTCCCTAAAGGTTCATAAATCCTAGGTTTCATATATCAAAACATAGGAAAACATATAACACAAATTCAAGAGGGTGATCCCCAATACCATATCTAGATAAATCCTAATATGAATAAACAAACAAAAAATACAGAAAAAGATGAAAACTGGATCAGGTCAAGCATGCATCAGAGGCAGGATCAACTGACAAGGTTTTAACCACTCAAGGCAGGTTTATCCCTTTGATTTTATATAGTCATCACTCCAGTGCACTCAGTTTAGTAACCACTTTCCTCCCACCCCTTAATTATGGATAGAGGGAAATCACCAGA
>NW_022111373.1:133628959-133630371 GCF_000313985.2 Echinops telfairi
ATACTGTTCTTTTTAAATGTTCTTCCATCTTTTTTAAATAAAAAGAAGTATGCATAAGTAATATAAGGGCTATAGGATGGATGCAGTAAAATTTCCCAAAAAGCATTCCCATAGAGCAGCCTCTTCCACCCGAAAAACTGAACAGATGTATTGTTGTAATGGAAAGCAAGTCCTCAGCAATTTTTCTGGCTTTTTATCACCAGTGCAATTTTCAATTTTCTTAAAAATGCTTCCTAACAAGTCCCATGACCATCCTTGCCCTTCAAGAAAATATATCAAGATTTACCATTCTCAATCCCCCAGCACAGTCACCTTAACCTATGAGCGGATTTCTCTGCTTCAAAGTTAACTGGTTCGGCAGATCCCTTTGGAAGTCACTGTTTTTGTTCATTGAACTGTATTCACACAAACTCATCCTCAGTCACAGGTCTTCCATGAAACCATCTCCATTACCTTTGAGTTTGTTTTTCCACAAACTGATGGAAAGATCCGTTCTTTGTGCTAGTTGATAACTTTGCAAATTTTTAAACATTCATGAATCAGAAGCTTGCTAAATCCAAATTGTTCACATGAAATTGAAAATGCTAAACTATGTTAGCCCCCACAGTAGTTGTCTCACTAATGATAATTCTAAGGTCTTTTTTCTATAGTTTCTGGACTTTGGAAATAGTTCCTTCATTTATGGAGATTGATGGTCTTTCCTTGCAAAGCTTATCTTTGATGTCTTCCAACCATCTTGAAAATGCTTGGTTGATTTAATAACTGTTGATTCATGTGAAGCACCATGCCTGTAAACGTGTTGCAAGATGGTTTGAAGAAATATCCACTTGAGTTTTGTTGAAAAAAAACCTGATTGATATTTGTCTGGCTTCAAACTTATTTTTTTCCATGCCACAAAAAGTACATTATTTTTCTCTTTAAATAGACACTTTAGTGACACAAAGAGATGCCTGGTGGATTAGTGAGTTATATGTTGAGCTATTATCAACAAGGTCAGCAGTTCCAAACCACCAGCCATTCCACAGGAGAAAGATGAGGCTTTCTAAGGAGTTATCATCTTTACAGTCCTTCTATGCCTTTAAAGATTTACAGACACCCACTGGAGAGTTTAAAGCTTACAGACTTTCCAAGCCTTTAAAGAGTAAAGACACCTACATAGGAAGTTCTCCACTATCATAGAGGGTCTCTGAGTTGGAATCAAGTGAATAAAAGTGATGTTTTTGTTCTATTTTGAAAATGAAACTAAGATGCACATTATTAAGAAAACTAGTCTGTAGCCATCCAATGCTCACAGACATGTTTAAATATATTTTGAATAGTTTTATTGACATGTATTTCACATATCATCCAATTTAATTGTTCAATGGTATTAATAAGAGTTGTACAATCTTCACCACAATCAAATCCAGAAT
>NW_022111373.1:133645248-133654645 GCF_000313985.2 Echinops telfairi
CAAAAATCAAGCCATAGCAAGATAGGCGATGAGTGAGAACACAGCAATGACAACAAAAAAGGAAACCAATTACCCATAGAAGAATAAATTAATTAAAAGAAAAACATTTTAAAATGGAAAAAAAATCCTGTAAATAGATCAAGGTCTGATTTTTTTATCTATAGGCGTGTCCTTCAGTAAGGTCCGATGGGGTACCATGCTCTGACCCAAGAGTCTGTTCTTTGTATTCCCTCAGGGGCTCCTTGCTCTGCTCCCATGGTTGCTCTGCCTCATGCTTTTAGTGGTTTACCTCAGTGTCACAGGGTCAGTCTGGGCCAGTCCCAACACTGAGAGTCCAGTGTTGTCGCCCTTAGGGCCCTGGGCCAGCAAGGGATGGAGTGTCTCGTGGTGGGATCAGCCATATTGTCCACTCTGTACATTGGCTGTTCAGAGCAGGGATGTAGTCCTCCAGGCTTGGTGGGTCAGGATGTGCTCCACTCTCTCTTCCTCCCCCTAAGTGCTCCCATTTGCTCTGATCAGACATGCCCCTCTCCCCTAGCTGCAGCTTCAGTGCCATCCTCTCAAGTAAATTCTTCTGGGGAGAGGGGCAGCTGTCCACGTAGCTAGTTTGGGGGCCAAGCCCTCAGGCCCCTCCACTGGCTCCCCACTCCTTACCTGCACGCTGCATTTGTCTGGCACTGGCTTTAAATGTGGTCCCTCTTTCCCTGTGGAGACACAAACAATGCCCTCCCCTTGGGTGGGTCAGTGCCCTATTCCTCCATCACATATCTTTTTTTTTCTTTCCCCTTTCCTCCCTCCCCCCCACCCCACTTTTTACTTGGATACCATATACCCCTGGGTTTGGTCTGACCCTTGCCATACTACCTGGACCTTACCCCTGGAGTGTTTGTATACAGTAGCCTTTTCCCTGTGCCCCTTTTGCATTTACCTTTCTGTTCTTACTTATTTATCTCAGCAGACTCATGTTATACTTGTCCTTTTGTGCTTGGCTTACTTCACTTAGCATAATTTCCTACAGTTCTTTTCATGCAGAGATATGTTTCATGCATTCATCACTGCTTTTTAGTGATGCATAATACTCTATTGTATGTATGTACCACAGATTTTTAATCCATTTGTCTGTTGATGGAAATTTGGGTTGTTTCCAACTCCTTGCAATTGTGAACTGTGCCACAATGAACACTGGAACACAGATGTCTGACTGTGGTTTGTTTCTTGCCTCTTCTGGGTATATGCCCAGTAGGGGGATTGCTGGCTCTTATGGTAACTCAATTTCCTTCTGCTTGAGAAATCGCCAAATCGATTTCCATAGTGGCTGTACATACCTACTGGTCCACCAGCAGTGGATGAGAGTTCCTATCTCACCACAGTCCCGGCAATGCTTGTTGCTTTCTGAATTTTTTGAATTGGGCTGTCTTTGAGAGTGTTAGGTGGTACCTCATAGTTGTTTTGATTTGCATTTCTCTTATGGCTAATGATCGGGAACATTTCCTCATATGTTTATTGGCTATTCCAATTTCAGACTCCGTGAAACTTCTGTTCAGGTGCTTTGCCCACCTCCTCAGTGGGTAATTAGTGTTTCTCTTATTGTAAGCTTGCAAAGTATTGTAGATTTTAGTCATAAGGCCTTTATCTGATGTGTCAATGCTAAAGATGTTTTCCCAGTCAGTGGACCTTTCTTATTACTCTCTTGGTGAATTATTTCGATGCACAGGTGTCTTATCTTCAGTATATCCCACTTGTCTATTTGTGATCCCTCTGTATTTGTATCCTTTCCTATTTCTGATAGCCTATGTATTCCCTGTGCCAAGGTTCTCAGCTTTGCTCCAATTCCCTCATTAATGGCCCTAATTGTTTGGGGTTTTATCTCAAGGTCTGTGATCCACCTTGAATTTATTCTTGTGCATGGAGTGAGGTATGAAAACATGAGGGGGGAATCCAGTTAAAAAATTGCAGACCTGGTTAGCAAGTTAAATAGAAAGATGAGATTCTTTGAATGATATGCAGGTGGAAGAAGCTGCTTTGTTTCAGTGGAATCTTGGAAAAGTAGGGAGGATTCCACAAAGATTCCCAGTCTCCATAGGACATCCTTTTGTGCCTCACAACAGTGACAGTGGCTGTGTACCGCCATCATCAGAGACCAGCTGGGTGATGCAATTTCAAAGGGCAGAAGCAAGAGGACAATAATCATTCAGTATAATTTTCCATTTATACCGCACTTCCCAAGAATACAGCCCTTTCCTTCTGGATTCTATGGAGCTGCTGTAATTAGAGGCTATAACACCTTTCCTAAGATAGAATGATAAAACGTGGATATTTGCTTGTTTGGGTTTTGTTTGTTTTTTTAACTGCTCCTCTAATGCTTTCCCAAAGAGCAGAAGTTTAAAGCAAACAAAATATATTATATTTCTGTAGATCAGCACTCTTGGAAGACTTGGCTGTTTTTTTCTTAGTAGGGTTTCCTGAAGTTTAAATAAAGGTTTCAACCACCTTACGCTTTGATCTGGCAATTATGAAGAAGAATTGGATTCCATGAACTTGCAGATTGTGGATAAAATCCAGTCTTAAAGTATCCAGTGTCTCCCTTTGCCCATTTTTCTGTTGTCTATCCCCCAGGACCTCGGACAGAGTAAGACATGAAAAAATAATAATACTTTATAAATTATCAAGGGTTTGTGAGGGAGGGGAAAAATGAGGAGCTGAAACCAAGGTCTCAAGTAGAAAGAAAGTATTTTGAGAATGATGATGGTAACAAATGTACAAATGTGCGTGACACAATGGATTGTGATAAGAGTTCTATGAGCCCCCAATAAAAAGATTTTTTAAAAGCCAGTCTTATTCAATGGTAGGGCTGAAGTCATTACTTTCTCACTTGTCGTGAGGCTCATTCTCAGTTCTAGAAGCTGAGCCACACCTACCTCTAATTGGGGAAAGCACTTTGCTCTGTAGGACCCACGTGACTAGACTGCATCCAATTTATTGATCAAAATAATGCCCCGATCTTTTCAGGTCTGTATCTTAAATACATCTGAAATTTTATGTTTGTTTATTCAATTTCGCCATGTAAGTTTGCCATATTCACAGGTTTTAGTAATTGATACGTGGACATATCTGGGGGGAGAGGACTATTCTATCTACCACATGTATGTAATTCAGGAAACAATTAAACCAGAAATGATTCTGCAAATCTGACCACTTCTGACATTAAGAAAGGGAATCTGAGTAGTCCATTCTTTCCCCAACTCTAAATCGAAGGTCTTCTCCTCAGTACCCAAATGCTGATATAAATATTGCTCATTATCTGTCCTTGTAGACTGGAGTCAGCATGCAGGAGATTATGAATCCTGTTAGGTTAGCACATGCCTCAAGGGAAACCATTCCCCTAAACCCACATTCCGTATTACATAATAATGTGCAGTGGGTACCTTAGGGTGGTTGTACTTAAGTGGCATTACTGCATATGGAGAATACATCAGTGCCTTTGTTTTCATTGATGCTTGCTTAGTTCTTATTATTTTATGTGTTTATAATTTATATTTTTCATATATATCTATTCACTTATGAAACAAATGTTTATTGAGCACATCTGAGAGTAAGTAAAAGATGATTATTACTAGGCTTTCAGTGAGAGTAAATCAGAAATTAGTGTTACTAGCTTTCCAGCTCATACATACACAAGTTTATTCCAAACAACATGTGTTTAAAATGGTTTTGCAATCAGTAGATGGCTGCAGACAAGTCCTCCAAGTATAACATTTGAATTTGTCTCTTTCGGTTAACTTCAAATAAAGTGCAATCAAAATAGTGATGTCCCAGGGGCCCTGCTGGCCCATTCAATTCCAGAAAGAGATGACAATTCAGAATATTATGGCAAATTGTTTTCAGGAATTCCCAAGAGGTAGGATTGCCAGATATTTCTCAAAAGACAGGGTGTGATAGCAGAGGTCTTATTAGGAAGAAGTTTTAAGAAAATTGGTAATTGTGTAGTGTGGAAAAGGCCAGAAAGTTGTTTTTCCATCACAACAATACACCTGTTCATTCCTCATGGGGAACCAGGCCTGTCCTGTAGCTTCTTTGGGAAAATGCACCTCTTCAGTTCTACAGCCCTGCTTCTGTCGCTTCAAACGTCTTTTTATGCCCCCAAACTCAGAGAACAGTTAAGAGTAACATGATTTGAGTCCTTCTAACACGCCAAAACTGCCATTTTAACGTGTATATCACACGTTAAAGTTTTTCAAAGAGTTAGAGGTGTGAAAATGCTGTTTTCAGACGTGTAGAGGCCTAGATGGAGAATATGTCAAGGCACAATACTGTCACATTTTGATATGTTTATTTAATAAAAGTTTTGATGATTTTACAGCATTACTTTCTGTTTATACTCATGTTAAATATTATTCCCACTCTAACTCTAGCTTCTGGAGATGCAGCAGTAGAAAGAGCAAAGTATTTACTATTATGGAATTTATGTATTAGGTAGCTTAGGGGTTGGAGGCAGAACAGAATTAAAGTTTTCTCTAACTCTCCACAAACAAGATTTCTGATGCATCAAGTAATAAAGAAAATTAATTTCAGCACACTTTTGTAACTAGAAAAAATTAGGGGTTTTTTTTGGCTAGTACTTCAGAGGTAGTTGACATATTGCTAGAAGCTGAATATAAAAAATTAATGACACTAAGGGTCTTTTGTTCTGATAATTAAATCATGCCAAGTAAATCACTATGGTTTGAATATTTGTACCCAGCTCTCAGCCTTGTGGTGAGTGTTAATTTTTTAACTTTTAATATTGAAGTAGTTGAAGGTTTACAGAGCATGTGCATTGGTTTTACAACCAACAACTTATCAAACTTCTATTGTCTTTGCGGATTCCATTACTCCCATCTCCTTCTTTTGGATATTGTTTTTCCCCTTCACTCAGATAACACCTGTCTATCTTCTGCCCTTTCTCTCCCTCCCCCCACCCCACCCTTTGTTAAAGATAAAAGTCTATTTCTAATAGTTGGAAAATTTTATATTATTTTATTTTAAATGATGATCTCATGTTTGGAAAAGTAGTAGTTATTAGGGGCCATCTGGTAGGTTCCATTTATAGTGACTCTGTAGGTAACAGTAGGAAATATTGGCCAGGCCTGTGTCGCCCTCAATGGGTGGTAATATTGAGCCCATTGCTTTTAAAGTGGAGGGTCAGTGGAAAAGAAGACTCTTGATGCGTTGAGTTTCTACAGGTGCTGAGACCAGGGGCTCAAAGGGAGGTACAATCATGAGCCCGGCACAGGACTGTTGCCCATAGGATTTCTAGGAGTCGAAACACATTCCATTGCAACCATCAATAGCTTAAGTACGAAGATTCCCTGATGGTGCACTGGTTAAGTGTTCAGCTGTTAATAACTGACCGGGTGCTCTTCAGGAGAGAGTACATGTGATTTCAATGGCTGACATCTTTGTTTTTTTCTGCAGTTATGCTTATGGTGGATATTTGCTGCTGTCCTTCCAAAAGTCATTGCTAATATATTCAAAAGAATAAAAATAAGTAAAAAACTGTCTTCTGATCAACTCTGACTAATGGTGACTCTATGCATGTTAGAGAATTGTGTACCATGTTGCTTTCCATCTATGTTCTTTCATTTGTATTATGTTTAGAAGAGGGTATTTCATCTTGGTACTCAAAGTCTTCTTCCTCGTTTTCAAAGTAAAATGTATATCCTCTTTGCTACTGATCTCACTTAGTAATTTCTCAGAATGGATTCTGTTTCTACATGTATAATCCCCAGTTTTCTTGGTTCTTTGAAACACTTTTCTTGTAGCTCTGACCCAGTAGAAGGATACAGAGAATGTGGAGAGATAATTTATACTTCTGTGTAGGAGGTAGCATGGTCATTGTTCCCCTACAGTCTCCATTTTAGCTGGAATGAGAAGAAAAGTGGCACTCATCTGGTAGGTTCCAATTTGGGCTAAATTGTTAGTAGGCTAAATTGGGCTTGCACCATAACATTTCTTATAGGCACTCTCCGGATCGCTCATCAAAGAGAATTTCAAACTGCAGATGGAAGGGCTAAATCAAGGAAATAAGCCAGATGAGCAGGTGATGGTTTTCCCCAAGAGATCCTTAGTATAACCGTTTGAATAGGAATCTCAAATTCAAAATCCTAAAGCAAATCCTCTTTTTCTTATTCATTATCAAGGATTAGCTATGTGTTTTTAGATAATCTCCAACTGACTCCAATGCCCTAGTGGCCTAAATAAATTAATGACTTCCAAAATTAAGTGAGAGGCTTGGGGGATACGTTAGAATATTGCATTGCATATTTGTGTATTAAAAATCACCATACCCTTTATCCACCATAACAATGAATACAGTGTTTCCCAAAGTAGGTGATACCACCCTCTGGGTGCTAGACCAATCCAAAGGGACTGCAAAAGCAGATGCCTACACTTTAGCTTGGTTTATGAGCTAAAGTATAAAAGAATTTAGAGGGAACTTTGAATTGTGCTTCTTCCCCCTGCCCACTCCACCCCAGAAAAGGAGGCTGTAAGCCAAATGAGTTTGGGAACATACGGATTAAATAATCATCTCATCTCAGGGATATAGCCTAAGAATAATGCTTTTATGTTTTGTTTTAATGAGGGATGACTCAATTTCTCTGAATATTAACTAAAATCTCAATAAAATGTACATGATCTCTTCACAAGCCACCCAATTACTACTAGGAAGAATGTAGCTGAATAGCGTGTATTTTTATATATTTAACATATTTTGCAATTCTGTCTGTTATATATCATTTAAATTATTAAGAAGATAGTAGGGTGGGGGGAGGGTTTATAGATTCTTTGTCTTCATTTCACAGTACTAATGAATCTGGGCATACATGCTGAGTCAAATCTCAGCTTTTTTTTTTTGGTCTCAGCTGCGTGGAGATAAAATGTACATCAGATAGGGAAAAGGAAAAAAAAATCTTCAAAATGCTGAACTTGCGTTTGCTATAAGTAGAAGCAATTACTTTACTGTCTAACCTACACACATAAAAGGTATCTGATGCTCAAGCAAGTTTCAGATTGCAGCACTAGCTGGTCTTCTTTGAAAGTCTTAATCACCTGTGGCAGTGTCATTTCTAGGTCATAAACATGCTTTATCAGCTGAAAATGCCTTTCTTTTTCAAAAAAGCCTTGAGGTGGTCATTGACAATATGCCGATATATTCTTTGTCAAACCCATGAAGCTTTTCATATTAATGAAAAAACTAAATCCACGCATATGCATTCCAGCATTCCTTTTATCCCAGTAACTTCCTCATGTAACTTCTTTCTTCATAACACTGAGATGGTGTTTGATTTTTACTTTCTTGATACCTTCTTTTTTCCTTAGAAGGCCTTTGCTTTAGTCAGTAATATCTCCTTTCACCATTTCTATGAATGAAGTTAGAGGCACATATATGCATATATATGGTATCTATTTTTATAATTATAAATGGGTGTAATTTCATATAGTTAAATCTAATTTTATTTAATGAAATTAAAGGCATGTCTGTATATTAATAAAGTGTGTGTGTGTGTGTGTGTGTGTGTGTGTGTGTGCACGCACCTACCTATGAGGGGAACTCAGAACATTTGGAGAAATCTTTCATTATCCCTTCATTCCATGTTACACAAACTTTTGGGTTTTTTCAATTAATACATATTTTTATTGGGGGCTCTTACAGCTTTTATAACAATTACACATTAATTGTATCAAGTATATTTGTACATATGTTTCTATCATTATTTTCAAAATAATTTCTTTAGTTTGAGCCCTTTATATCAACTCCTCTTTTTTACCTTCCCTCCCCCACTCTCCCAACCTCATGGACCCCTGATAAATTAAAAAATATTACTCTTTTCATATCTTAAATTGGCCGTTGGCTCCCTTTTGTCAATATTACTGTTATTTGTACCCCTAGGGAACAGGGGGAATTATACGCCATTGTAGTCGGTTCCCGTTCTCCACCTTCTCCCACCACCTTCCCCTACCTTCATGGTATCGATAGTCCCATTGCTGTTCCTGAGGGGTTTATCTGTCCCGGATTCCATATGTTGAGAGTTCTTATCTGTACCAATGTACATGCTTCTGGTCTAGCCAGATTTATAAGGTAGAACTGGAGGAGTAGATAGATAGTGGGGGGTGGTGGACATTAAATAACTAGAGGAATGTTTTGTGTTCACAGGTGCTGTGCTGTACCCTACCTGTCTCAATCTTTCCTTGTGATACTTCTGTCAGGGAATGTCCAATTACCTACAGATGGGCTTTGGGTCTCCACTCTGACCCCAATCAGTTGCATCAGAATATTTGCTATTTGGGGTCTTCAGATGCCTGATACCTTATTCGGTCTACACCTTGTGATCACACAGGCTGGTGTGCTTCTTCCATGTGGACTTTGTTGCTTCCCTTCTAGATACCCTCTTTTTAAACTTCAAGCCTTTAAGACCCCAGACCCTATATCTTTTAATAGCTCCTTCATCTTTCTTCACCACATTTTCTTATGCACACATTTGCACAAACTTTTTGAAGCTACTTTGTGTGTGCATGTGAATATGTATGTGCATGTGCACGTGCGTATATACCAAACCCACTGCTGCTGCACCAATTATGACATAATGATATTATATAAGAGAAAGGGTTTTCAGAGGCTATACATCCTTATGGGAACATACAGACTCAATTTTCTTTTTTTTTTTTTTGATGGATGGATGGATTGTAATAAGAGCTGTACGAGCCCCCAATAAAATGATAAAGAAAGAAAGAAAGAGAAACCCTATGAGGCAGCTCTGCTCTGTCCTTTAGGGACAGACGCTGTGAGTCCGGATCATTCCACATGGTGCCACACCACCTGTTGCAGTGTGTTCTCAACATCATCACCTGATCCAGCCTGGGGATGCCATCCTGTCTCCTTCACACTGTCCTGGATACCCCGGCCAGGTGTCCCCTAGAGGGCAGGGACAACCACCATCTTGCCTAGAAAGCCCAACACAGTCTATCACTAAGAAGGAAAAACGCAGCCCTTGCTGGGACTTGCCATTCATCGTGTGCTCCTTCCCTTCTATCCACACTCGGTCAGGTGCAAGTTCATCAGAGACGCTGGAACCCACCCAGGAGCTAAGCTGGCTCGGGGCCATATGGCATGGCTCTCCAGTTTGCCCACTGTCACTGCTCCAAGCACACTGGCTCAGATTCTCAGCCAGGATAGGACTTCCAGGCCAGTGTCATCTGACTTATCACCTCTCTGGCGAGCCCAGACAGAGCCTGGCGGGGGAACGACCCGTCATGAAGATGTCTTGGCATGCCTCGCCTACCTTTCTTGACGCGGCTCCTTGTCACCACAGATTGATCTGCCAGCTAAATATTTAGACACCCTCATCCGCCTTTGTCA
>NW_022111373.1:133654745-133666172 GCF_000313985.2 Echinops telfairi
TGGGGGGAACGACCCGTCATGAAGATGTCATTGGAATGCCTCGCCTACCTTTCTTGACGCGGCTCCTTGTCACCACAGATTGATCTGCCAGTTAAATATTTAGACGCGCTCATCCACCTTTGTCATAAAATACTGCTAGACTTTGAGCGATGAGCAGGGAGGCCCTGAGGCTATAGCGATTCCCTGCCTGCAATGCTGGAAGAAACTGAGGGAGTGATGAGATGAAAACTCTACACCAGAGTCTGCACATCTCTGCCCACATCTGGCCAGCACAGCCACACCAGGTCAGCACACCCAACCTCCAGAGCGAGAGGAGGGCTGAGAAGATGGGGGAGCCAGTTCCTGCCCTTAGACAGCCAACATCATGAGTGCTGCTCAGTCAGGCCACAGGTGTGCTCATCAATCCAGTCCTGGTCCATCCTTCACCGTTATCAAATGGCTCCCATGTCAGGTAGCTCAGTTGCCCTTGAGTTGTTAGCTGCCGTCGAGTTGGCCCTGGGCCATGCCTATCTTGTGTGCAACATGATGAAACATTGCCAGATCCGATGTCATCTTCATGATCATGGGTGTGTCTGAGCAGCCGTGTAGTTGGGGCTGTTGTGTGGGTCCATCTCATCAATGGGCTCCTTCATTCTCATTGGCCCTCTCTTGTACCAAACAGGATGTTCTGGGTCTTCCTTGATGAGTCCAGAGTAAATAAGACCTTGCCATCCTTGCTTAGGGCGGAGGTGGGGGGCAGAGGAGGTGGGGGTAGGAGAGAGACATTTCGGTTATATTTCTCCTAAGACTAGTGTGCTTCTTCTTCTCGCAAGCCACAAGATATTCCATATCCTTTGCCTGCATCACAGGACAGGTGTATCCATTCCTCTTCCGTCTTCTTCCTTCACTGTGTACTCTCGGATGCATGTTCATGACAGGAGAGATCGTGGCCCAAACCAGACACATCTTATCCATACCAAGGTCAAAAAGGTGCTATCTCAGTGGGGCAGGCCTTCTGAAAACTCGGGATCTCATTTAATCACCGCCTGGGATGGAAGAATTGTGTCCCACCTGGCCACCATCCAGGAGTCTGAGGTTTACAGAAGTAGATGAATGGCCCAAGGTCACCCAGAAGGGAAAGATGAGACTGTGGCCAAAGCTCAGCTGTCCCAACTCCCAAGGGTGTGCCATGGCACCAGATTCCACAGGAGGGGACCAAATAAGTGGACCCTCAAAACTCACTGTTTAATTACCTCAGCCTCCCCGCTAAAGAGCCCTTTATTATGGTGCTACTTCTGCAAAGGCTCGAGAAGTATTACTTGTTTCCTGGTCACAGAAAGAGACCAAAGGCCAAGAAGACAGCCCTGGTCAGCTTCCTGTTAGCACCTTCCAACTGTAGGCTATGCTCTAAACAGTGCTCCTCTGGGCACTGTACCCTGCTCCCCACTGGCTGCAGTAAAGACAACTGCAGACTATGAAGCGGTATATCTGACTCGTCGAGATCATTGGCCTGGAAGGGCCTTGGCCAAGGTCATCTTTTACTGCAAGGTGATCTCACAGTGGGCTACAGAGGATAGCATGACACAGAGGAGACTGAAAGTTCAGGAGTCCACAATGCCTTAAGCCTCATTTTTGTTGTTGTTGTTTTTTGTTTGTCTGTCAGTTAGAGAAACAAATCCATATACACTCATAGGTGTTTAAGAAGGAGGCTTATATACAAGAGCAGTTGAATATTGAGGAAACATCCCAGCCCAGTCCAGATGAAGCCCATACGTTTGATATTAGCCCTGATGTCTGATAAGAATCTATAAAGTCCTCTTCAGACTCACTAAACACATGCAATGATGCCAAATGCAGGAAGATCACAGGCCAGTAAGTGTAAAGACTTGTGGATCCAGTGGCAGTGGAAGCATCTCAGCATTGGTGTGGGTCTCCACTTGGCTCATCCAGCTCTCTGAGTTCTGGCTACATCAGGCTCATCTTCAGTAATGTCTCTCAGGGAGTAAGCATGTCCCGCCTCCAGCAAGGTATTATCTCCTTAGGGCCTCCAAATAAGGTCATCAAGCTGTGACCTGATTAACAGGCTAAACTCCACCCCTTCACTCTTCAGTCTCAAATTGACATCAGTTTACGTAACTACCACACTGTGGATGGCTGGGGACAAGTTCTTCCATGGTCTTTGCCTTAGTCTGGTGCCTTCAGGAAAGGGTGCAATCAGATTGGTGTCTTCCATGAGAAGCTGCTGGGTCAGTTAAGTGCAAGGCAACAAGGTCAACTTAGACCATCAGGGAGGGATGCCAAGGGCGTCATCTTGAGAGATTTTCTATGAGGATGTAGGATGATCGCAGGGATTCTTCTGAAGACCTTGAGATGGATGAGGATCTGGATCTGTGGACATGGATGTGGAGAGGAGGGATGGAGAGAGAGTCATTGTTCAGAAGGGGAATCCCCTTCCAGAAAATCAGCTGGTAGCTGCTTTTCAGGAGTTTTTTCCCCCTTCTTTGCCTATTCTCACTAGGACCTGCAGGGTCTTTGTGTTCCCAGGAGAGGCAGTGAAGGAAGCCCTGCCTCATCACAGGCACACCTGGGTGTTTGCACCGGCCTCTTCTGTTCCGTTGCATTTTCTCAGGGAGGCTGAAGGCACAAAACCAGCTTCTTAGGAGCTCAACTTGGAGTTGCGGTGTTGACAAAGATGACGGAACAGACCATGGATTTTTCAGGATCCATTAAGTCGCTTGTAGAAACCGATCATCTTTAGAAGCCGGTAGCAGTTTCCATTAAGAGAGATGACAAGGGATTGCCTGTTGTCACTGGGACAAATGGCTCCGCTGGCGGAGCTGAACCACGCGCACACAGGACAGCAGAGGAAGAGAAACGCATGAACGCCATTCTTCTTCCTCGGTTCTCAGCTCCACAGGAGAAAGAATTCACACCGAAACCTTCTCTGTGATCCAAGTGGGTTTTAAGAAGGACGGTAGACGTTTCAGGTTTCACAGTCTCAAAAGGGCGCACGTTATTTCAGGGAAGTGTGCCGAAATAAGCAGAAGCCACGCTGGAGACTCAGAACTGGACACGAAACAACCTCACGGAACTGCGCGCCCAGCGCTGCACACGTGCGGAATTGAGGCTAGAGAGAGCGGCACGGAGCGAGTGAGAAGAGAGAGAGGCTGTGGGCCCCAAATAGGCCTGGCGCGGGCACATGTGGGTCCCAAGCAGGCCCGGAGCGGGCACTGAGGGGACCCTGCCAGACAGTGGGTGTGCGCCTCCCACCTCCACCTGTCTCTCACCAGGAGCAGAGTAAAAAAAGAGCCTCAGTTTTCTTAGGGAAAGATTTTTGAGTTTATTATTTCAATGTGGACCCAACAGCACACACAGGGAAATATGTGTGTGTGTGTGTATCCCAAACCATTTCAAAAGATACTATATGATTAAGAACCAATAGTATTGAATGAAGAAAGTTAAGATGCACAGGATTCAAAGAATTGATGGAACCAATTGAAATGTTTCAAAAAGCTGATGAAGGATTGGATGTACTACCTAGTCTATGTTAAAACATTTGGAAGACAGCTACTTGGTCAACTGATTGGAAGAGATCATTATCTCTACTCGTTCCATAGAAAGATGACCAGATGACACGTGAAAATCAGAAAATAATATCATTAATATCACATTCAAGAATATTTTTGCTGATGACCATCCAACAATTCTTCTATGAGTACATTAACAGGGAGCTGCCAGAAGTTCAGGCCAGATTCAGAAGAAGACAAGGAACAAGGAATATCATTGCTGATGCCAGGCAGATATTCCCTGAAAGCAGAGAAAAAACAGAGAGATGTGTGCATGTTTCCTCAATCATTCAAAGAAAAGTGACTATGTGGGTCATAGCACACCATGGATAGATTTGAAAAGAATGGGATTTATGAAACACTTAATTGTGCTCCTTGGGAACTTGTACATGATGGATCAAGAAGCAGTTGTTCAGACATAATTGATGCATTGCAGTGAGGAAATATTCTGCACAAAATCTCTTTAAAGTGTTGAAAAGAAATAATGCTACTTTTAGGACTAAGGTGCATACCCTCACATGCATGTGGAAATTGGGTGTTAAAAAAGAAAGACCGAAGAAAGATTGTTACATTTAGATTAGGATGATGGTGAAGAATATTGAAAGTATTATAGGCTGTGAAAAGTATAATCAAGTCTGTCTTGGAAGAAGGATGGTAACAATATTCCTTAGAGGCAAAGATGGCAAAACTTCATCTCACATAGTTCAGATATCCTATAAGGAGAGACCAGGTTCTAGAAAAGTCCATTCTACTTGGTAAAGCGGAGGGGCAGTAAAAAAGAGGAAGACCCTGAACAAGATAGATTGACATATTGTCTACAATAATGGGTTCAACTATAGCAACAATTGTGGGAATGAAGCGAGGCCAAGGGGTATTTTGTTCTGTTGTAGACAGGATCCTTATGGATTGGAACAGACTTGATGGCACCTAACAACAACTATACTGGGAATTTGATCAAAAATATAATTGATTTATTTTGATAATTACTGGTGATGAGAACAGAAATATTTGAAACAAAGAAGGACCAATAGTTGAAAAAAAATATGGCCTGGGTGATAGCAATGACCCCTAAGACAGAAAAGAAAGAAAACATCGAAGTGGAGGTCAGAAAATTGTGATAGTTCCTCTTGAATGCTGAGTATAAAAGTAAATGGACGAAAAGTAATGAAGTAAAAGAGCAGAACAGAAATTTCAAAGGTCATCTCAAGAAGACGAAATAAAACATTAAAATGAAATATATAAAGACAGTGTTAGAAAGCCAAAAAGAAAGAACATGCTTAGTATATTTCAAGCCAAAGAACTTATGGAATAACCAAACCTAAAGTTGAAATATTGAAGGATTCAGTGCCAAAATATTGAATGATTCAAAAATCACAAAGAGAAAGGGAAGACTACACAGAGTCATTGTATTAAAAATAACTGGTCAGTATTCGATCACTTCAAGAGGTAGTATATGATCAAGAACTAACATTATTAGACAAGAAACTCAAGCTACACTAAAGACGTTAGTGGTAAACAAGGTTCCAATGAAAAGCTATGATGTTGTAGTGATTATGTGTTGAGCTGTAATGGCAAGGTTGGCCATCTAAACCAACAGTGGCTCCCTGGGATGTCTACTCCAGTGAACTTCTGTGAGTCAGCATGCACTTGATGGCAGTGATTGTGGTTTTGTGGTTTGAGGGATTGACAGTGTACCAGTTGATATGTTTCAGCAATCAGATGAAGATCATTCTACAGTGGTTGCAGCAGTGCATCAACAGGGTGCTGCCGGAAATTCAAGTCACATTTAGAAGAGAACACGGCATGGCAGCTATCAAGGTTAATGTCAGATGAATCTTGCCTTAAAGAAAAGAATACCAGATAGATTTCACTTATGGTTTAGTGATTATGCAAAGGTATCTAACTGTGTAGATCATAAGAACCTATGAATAACATTACCCCCAAAAAATGGAGTCTAGCATAGTTTATTTTAATAATGCAGAACCTGAACGATTAAAAAAGAAGCAATCCTTTGAAGAGAACAAGAGAATACTGCCTGGTTTAAAATCCTGAAAGTTGTGCAACAGGCTTATCCAGCATGCTTATTCAATCAGTATACTGAGCAAATAATGTGAGAATCTGGACTATCTGGAGAAGAGCATGGCATCAGGATCAGGGCAAGACTTATTAGCAACCTGTGATTTTCAGATGACACATCATTGCTTTGCTGGAAGCCAAGAGTACATGAAACATTTATGGATGAAGCTCAAAACTGGAATCTTCATTAAGGATTGCAATTCAAATTAATGAAAACAAAAATCCTCATACCTGAACCAAGAGATAGCATCGTGATAAACAAATGAAAGTTTGATGTTGTAGAGGATTTAATTTGGCTTCGATCTATAATCAATGGTCATGGATGCGGCATTCAAAAATTCAAACAATGTATTGCACTGGGCAATTCTTCTGAACAAAGGTCTATAAATTACTGAATAGCAAGGATGCTATTTTGAAGACTAACATATTCCTGACCTCAACCATGGCATTTCAATCACTTTACGTGCTTGTGAAAGTTGGACAATAAATAAGGATGACCAGAGAGTAAGTGATGGATTTGAATTGTAGAGCTAACAAAGAATATTGGACAATCAAATTTTTCTTGGAAGGAGTACGAGGGGGTACCCCCAAGCCCTGGAATTGTGCTGAGCAGGGCAGAGCTTTTGTGGTTTGCATTTTTCTCACTAAGTGAGCATTGAGCAAATAGCTCTGAGTTAGTGCATCCAGTGGCATCTCCTGGGAAGGTTCTCTCTGGTCAGAGTGATTTTTTTCTTAAAAACAGTTTATCTCAAACCTTTTTTTTTTTTTTTTTTGATGGTCGATTTAACAGATGGGGCTGTGAAATTTTGTTTCCTTCTTAGGAAAAAAATTGCCACAGAAACTGCTGTGATGTTGAACACAGCTTACAAGGACAACACTATGGGAAAAACTCAAGTGTATGAGTGGTTTTCTCATTTCAATAAAAGTGAAATGTCCGTTGATACCAAGGCTCAATCTAGATGTTCGTCAACTTCATGAATGGATGAAAGTGTCTACTCTAGTGAATTTGGATCTTGTTCCACCAGGTCACACTGCTAATCAGCTGTCTGTTTAGAGGTTCTGAAAAGATTGAGTAACGGCATGAGACAAAATAGGCCTGAATTGTGGCAGACATGGGACTGTTTGTGCCACCACAACAATGTACCTACTCATGCAGCCATCTCACTGCACCAGTTTTTGGCAAAAAACAGCATGACTGTCTTGCCCCACAGACCTTACTCACTTAACCTCTCTCCTTGTGACTTCTTTATGTTTCCACGAATGAAGAGGGACATGAAAGGACAGTGAATTGATAACATAGAAGAGGTGAAGAAAAAAGCAAGGGGTTGTCAGGCATCCAAAAGATAAGCTTAAAAAATATTTCCAAGAGTAGAATTGCAGTTTTGACAAATCTATTGTGTAATGGAGAGTACTTTGAAGGGGATAAGGTTGTTTTAAAAAAATTAAGTACCTAACTTTGAAAAATATCCAGGTTTGGGGGTGAGGCTACCTCTTTATATGGCTATAATGCTCCTTAGAAAGGTGGATGATAAGAACCCCTTTCACCTGTTTTGGTCATGTTATCAGAAGAAACCAGACTCTGAGGAACCACTCCATGCTTGATAAAGCAGATGGTCAGTGAAAAATAGGAATGCTTTCAATGAGATGGGTTAACACTAGTTTCAAAACTTGTGTTAATGGCATAAGAGTGGGTAACAGCAATATTGAGTTCTTTTGTATGCAGTGTTTCCAGAAGTTGGTATAAATTGTGTACATCCCAACAACTGCAATGACAACAATTTATTCCAAATTAAAATTTTTAATAACACAATGGATATTGTACACATGGGGCTTGGCAGATTGACCATATCTATGAAAACTTAAAAAGGAGACGATAAATATTATCAGTCTGAATGAGTCGAATGGCTTATTACAGAATCATTAGCTACGCCTAAGCAAGTTCAAATTTAACCTGGAGAAAATGAAAACAAGTCCACAAGAGGCAAAGTAATACCTTGAATATATCCCACTTGATTGTAAAGATATTCAAATAGTTGTGGAATGGGATTAAGAATATCATGCACAAAGAAAGCAACACCTCATTAGACAGACAAATAAGGCCAAAATGGATGTCAGAAGGGGCTAAAAAAAAAGAAATAAAAATATTAAAATTCCTAAATTAAGTAGCAAAACTGCTGGGAATTTGTAGCTACAAATAAGAAAAGTGTTCTTATTTTCTCAATATATGATGATTTTTCCTGATTACATCGTTGTTTACTTAGTGTTGAATTATAAGTAACTTGTTCAAAATAGAATATTTCCCTGTGTTTTGAGGATATCACATATTTTCACATTGATAATCAAAGTTCTATTAAAAATTAATAATATTTTTTTCAAGAGTCTTCCAATTTTATTCCCACTGAGTTAAGATGAGTAACTAACTTTCAAAGTAATAACAAATAGGTGGTTTCCTGATACCAGAAATGGGTCACAAACGATTAGTTACAGAAACTGAGCTAACTGACAAAGGTTTGAATCCAAACTTCATTTGTTCTCATTTTCCTCTTCTGAAAATATGTGCAACCCCATCCGAGACTGAATATTTATTCAGACTTTAATGAAAATGTTTTGATGTGAAAATATTGTTTTAAGCTTATGTATGACACAGTTATCAGTTATTATTAAATAAATAATATTTTCCAAGAAAAAAATGAAAATATTTTTTCCTGGGAAAAAAAGGGTGTGTACAGAGTTTAAATGTCCAGAATTTCTGTGTTATAAACTAAAATCTATTTAATTTGCCTGAAAAGTTTATGACTTATGTATAACACGCAGCCTTCTGTGTAAATCTACCTCTGTCCTTTTCCAACTTTAAAATAATTAGCACTTTATCAAGTGTGACCCTAGTATGTCTTTTGCAAATCTTACAAGGAAATTGTACTAATCACCTCTGTGACTTGAGTGATTTTTATCACATTGAGCAACGGAGTCAGCATTTGGTGGGTAACAATATCATTTTTCTTTTCTGCTCCTAATTTGACATAGAAATGATCTCATCTAGTGGTTATGTGCTGTTAAGTCAATTCTGATGCATCTTAGCCCTATGAACATAGTTATTGCTTTGTATGAACTGTGTGCAGCCACTGTGAAAATCTGACAGAGGGAATGCTTCCTGCGGCTCTCTCACTGCACAGCATGTCCTTTGCCAGGGACTGATCACATGTCCAGCACAGGTGAGATGAAGTCTTGCCATCTTCTCTTCAAACGATCATTCTGGCTGTACTTCACTCATGACAGATTTGTTTGTTCTTTTGGCAATCTATAGTACTTTAAATAGTCTCCACCTGCACCATACTTCAAGTGCATAGATTCTTCTTTGGTTTTCCTTATTTGATGTCCAATTCTCACATGCATATGAGATGATGGAAAATAGTCTGATTTGACTCAGGTGCACCTTAGTGCTAAAAGTGATATTCCTACTGTGCAGCACTTTGAAGAACTCTCTTTTGTTTGTTTGCTAGATATTAGCCCACGTGTCACAAAAGAATCCGTGTTTTATAGCCACTCAGACCAGTGTTTTCATCTAAAGGGTAATGGATGCAGAGAATTTTTAAATCGGTGAGCTTTCTTTAATTTTTTTTTAAAAAATACATGTATTTATTATTGCTGCTATGATTATTATTTTACCTTTCATGTGTGGAATGTAACACACACAAAGGAAAGCATACTATACGTTGTTGCCCAGGCCATCACAGCAAAGCAGTACAGTTTCCAAGTGAACTCTTCATGGATGTGATTCTTTATCCTCCTTTTAAAATCTTTTCTTTCCCACCCTCATTCCTTACCTGCCTGTCCCTCGGCTCCCACACCCCTCCCTAGCCGGCCTCCTCCTAGACGTCAAGGTCTTCTTTTGCTGTGAAAACCATTTGATTCCCCTTTATAATAATGACGTCATACACTTTTTTATCTTTATGAGATTGACTAACTTTGCGTAGCAAAACGTCCTCCAATTTTGTCCACGTCATGAGATGTTTGTCATGTCCGCGTCATGAGATGTTGTTCCTCATTCTTTACAGATGCATGCGACTTCATCGTGCGTTCGCTCCAGGGTTTACTCCTGCTGTGGTTCTCAGGTGTCATGGAGTTGGCTCCGACTCACAGCCACCCTATGCACCATAGAGCGAATCATTGCGTGGTCCTGCACCACCCTCACATGTGTTTCTATGCCTGAGCCGATTGGTTATTCCAGATACAGGGTTTGTTTGGTTTTTTAAATGGTTTTCATTCATCTACAGATGGGTATTTTGATTGTTTCCATCTTTTTGCTATTATAGAGATTGCTACAGTAAACACAGGTGGGTACATATCTGTCCCTATTTGTTCTTTCTTTCTTTAGGGCATGTACCAAGGGGTGAGGTTGCAGGAGCATAAGGCATTTGTGCTTTCATTTGTTTAAAGAAACGCCATAGTGTTTTCCATAGGAGCTGTACAAGTTTGTAATCCCACCAGCAAAGTATAAGCATTCCAATCTCTCCATTTATTCTTTTCTTTGTATGTTTCTACTGAGTGTTGTTGTAAAGTGGTATATTATCATTGTTCTAATTTGTGTTTCTCTTAGAGGTATGGTTTATTTATACCATTTTCTTTTAATTGTTAAATGTCATGTTTATTAAATTGTCTATTCATGTGTTGAATCAATATTTGATTAGGATGTTTGCTTTTATTATGAAGGTGTCATAGTTTTCTGTAGATTTAAAAATTAATCCTTTATCTGATATATCACTGCCAAATTTTTTTTTTCCAATCTGTGGGTTCTTTTTTTACTCTTTCAATAAAATCTTTTGATGGACACAAATGTTGTATTTTTTGAAGATTCCAGTTCTGGATTTCGTCTTCTATTGTGTGCACCTCTCTCATTACGCTTGTTTTTGTATATATGCTTGCTCTGCCTTTGGGTCCTTAAGTATATCCTTATTTATTTTCATTGATGATTCTCATGGTTTAATGGTTTATATTTAGTTTTTTATTCAATCTTGAGTTCGTTTTTCTATGTGGTGTGAGGTATGCATCTTGCTTCATTATTTTGCAGTTGGATATCGAATTTTTCCAGCACTATTTATTGAAAAGGCTGAATCGTCATTATTTAGTGTGCTTCAGTCCTTTCCCAAAACTCTGACGCCCATTGGTGTTTGTTTGTGTTTCTGGGTTCTCTGTTCTAATGTATTGGTCACTTCAAAGAGACCTTGTGCAGCATATTTACCAATGCAATGTGTCATTTGATTTTACAGTTGCCTGCATGAGCATTGATTGCGTATCCAATAAGAGAAATTTCTAAATGACTTTCATCTTTTTTTCTGCATTTATTAAGATGTTAAGTAAAGTCTTCCTCACATTCAGTGAGCAAGGTTTTGTCTTTGGCATAACGCAAGTTGATAATTAGTCTTCCTCAAATTCTACTATCTTAGATTCTGCTCATGAGAATTTAAGACCCCGAATTTACTGACCAAAGTAGGATGTAGAATATAGTCTTTGTGAACTATTTTTTGCCAATTAACCTGGGGGTTACCAAGACTGACCCCTACCGTTCTGGATCCCCAGGTCCGGCAACTCATTCCTTCAGAGTTTGGTTAGGTGTAAGAAGTTTTCAAAACTTTGCCTTTTATATTATCTTTCACATTTGTGGATATATTTTCAGCAAAGGAAAACTCATATACAACCATCCTCTTTTCAAATATGTGTATTTGTTGCTATCCACCCAATCTCTTCTACACACCTATTCAATGCGCATGCCTGCCAAAGCAACTACTTATAGAATGATTGTTGTAAA
>NW_022111373.1:133667726-133669434 GCF_000313985.2 Echinops telfairi
CTTGTTTACCTTCAAGCTTTTAAGACCCCAGACAGATTTTAGATTTCTATGGTCATTCATAGCCTTCTGCAAACCAGGGGCTCACAATTTATGTTCTTCATTTTTCATAACTGTTATCTCACTGACTATGTATACTTTTATGTTTGATTAATTTCATTTAACATAATGCCCTCTAGGTTCATCCACACTATGAAGTATTTCCAAGTTTCATCCATATTCTTTAACAGTCCATTGTGTGCATGTACCAACGTTTATTCATTCATGTTCCCATAGATGGGTACTGCTTCATTTGTTGTTGTTGTTGTTGATATTCTGAATAGTGCTTTGATGAGCATGGTTGTGTATGTGTGTTGGTCGTCTTACTTTTCTAGGATATATATATCAAATGCAGTAATTACGAGGTCATTTGATATTATTAATACCTACTTTGGGGGGGAAATGTATCTTTTAAAAATCTCAGTGAGGAAAATAAACATAGAAATAATAAAATAGGACTAAGTTAATATATATTTAACCTCTGCCAAGAAAATGATGTCTAGTTGATGCAGTGGTTAAGTACTGCACTACTAACCAAAAGGTCAGCAGTTTGAACTTGCCTACGTCTTTGTAGAAGAAAGTTGTGACAGCCTAGCTCCAGAAAGACTTTTGACTTGGAACATTTCTAATGGTTACAAATGCACTTCACAACTCCATGAGAAGTGAGAATATGAGATCCCTCAGTAATTGTTTCTCATTCTTCATTCAAATTTATATGACTTTTAAAATTAGGCTTATTCTTCTAATTGGTATGGGATCAAGTTCTCTGCAACAATTGCTCATTTATTTTCACTCGAAGACTCACTCTGGGGTTTTGTGCTTTTTATAATTTTAGTAGAAATAAGAAAAATGAAATTCATAGAACTTACTTTATTAACCAAAGGTGGCATATATCACTTCTTGGGAATTGATGCTATTTTCTTCAGAATTGTTTCATCAAAAATGTTTCTTATCAATCCTATCATAAATTAATTTTGTACATTTCAAGACCAGAATACACTAATAAAATTTTTGCACCTCTAAAAATAAACATAGGTCAATACAAACATACCAGTCACTGTTGTGGACTGCCTTGTGTCCTTCAATAAGATGTATTGAAGCCATAACCACAGTCTCCAGGGACTTATGCCTGTTATGAGAATTACTATCTTCATCAAATAAGCTTATCCCTAATCCAGTCTGTGTGGTGCCTTCACAACAGAGAAGGAGAGACATGGACAGCCACATAAGGGAAAGTCAACAGAAAGACAAGAATCTTTCCATTGAGAATCCGAAGACAACATCATTTGGCCAACACAGTGATTAGGATTTCTTGATTCCACAACGCTGAGATAGTCTATTTTAATAAGCCCATAGGATATTTTATATAACTATATAATAATATAGTTATATAAAATATCCTATTTTATAGGATAATTATATAACTATATAATAATATAGTTATATAACGCACATAATGGGATTTTGTGCATTATATACACATATCACGTCCTACACATATCACGTCCCATGAGAGTGTGCTGAACTGAGCCCTGTGTACTGTGTGGACTAATTACCTGTTATATTCTTTCTCACTGTATAAACCTATCAATACATGTATATATATGTATGTATATGTATGTATTATGCACATATAATCATAAGTGTCCTGGCTTTGTTTCTCTAGAGAATA
>NW_022111373.1:133672360-133673148 GCF_000313985.2 Echinops telfairi
AAGGCTTTCCACTCACTGGTCTGTGATCTTCCTGCATTAGGCGTCATGGCATGTGTTGTGTGAGTTTGAAGAAGAATGCATAGACTGGTATCAGACATATGGGCTAATATCTGACTTATGAACTTGATCTGACTGGGCTGGGATGCTTTCTTAATATACAATATCTCTTTTATGTAAAGCTCTTTCTTATACACTCTGGATTTGTTTCTCTAATCAATCCAGAGTAACACAATATGTTTTAACACTTGTTGACAACTGGGCACATAATTACATTATTGAAGCTATTGTATACTTTATAATGTACAACTGCTCCATATTTTGGTGTAGGAAAACCTGCTTTCTAGAAAACTTTCTTTATGTTTATGAGAATAATAATTTGTGCTCCGTTTATGGTTCTCTGTAGTTTATAAATGATTTTAATATAGAAAGAGTCCCAGTAATTAACTTTCTCATACTCTAGGAATAAGTCATCTAAGAGCTGTTTTATTCTAGATGGCATGCTGGGCTTATTCAGTAAAAATCAGCACTGATATAATTTGCCTTGTGTAATTATTTTGTTATCATGGAAGAGTGAGGGGAAATGTGGCAATCAATTTTTTAACCATTTATACTTATACTACAAGTTTCTGTCTTTAGGCTAGTGATAGAAAGAACTGGTTTGTTTATACACATTAAAATGGCAGCAGTTTAAAAAAACAATGAAAAATTCCTATTTATCAGGAAAGTTGATTTAGACAATGTTACAAACCAAGGAATTTATGATAAAATCAAAACAAAGAATATTCGGA
>NW_022111373.1:133674345-133675993 GCF_000313985.2 Echinops telfairi
ATAAGAAGATTCTGAGAAGAAGTCATAATCCTCTTAAAAGGGAGCGCTGTGGTTCAGTGGGAAAGTTGTTTGTTCAAATGCTATAGCCATTCTTAGAGAGAAAGATGACAGCAGTCTGCTTCTCTAAAATGTTAGAGTCTCAGAAATTGTATGGAACAATTCTATTCTTTTAGACATAAGACAATCTTTCCAGTCTATAACCCAACCCAACGACAAATTGGGACAGTCTTCTTTAGCATTTTGCCATCTAGATAGTGTTAGAATCAAACATTAAAAATATGTTATTCATAATAGACATGAATTTAATAAAAATTATTATAGCACTGTAAGCTATAACCCACAAATGCTTTCAAAAATCCTTGAAGCAATACAAAATTCAACATATTCATATCACTTAGGAAATTAAGATGAGAAAGAAAAAATGTATTTTCTAGAATTTGCGTTCTAGCTATCAATTTCTTCTCTAACTCAAAAAATCAAAATGATTCTTCAAATATTTGATAGAACTCTTATACTATAATAAAAGCTATATTGCCACAGTACTTGACTTCCATAGTCAAAGATGTCTTTGCAAATAGAAGTTATTATTGGATCACACATATATTCAGATTAAATCTAGAGGTTGGGTTTTCTGAACAGTAGGTCAGAATTACAGACACTTTTCATTTTTATATTAAAAAGGAAGTAAAATGAAACCTCTATTAATTTGGAGAAAATCAAAGGCAAATTGATAAAAGAATCTAGACTTTGAAAATTCCCATTACAAAGAACAATTTTGTTCTCTCAGGGAGACCTGTGCTCCAATCTATCCTAGATGGCTCTCTTTTTATTTTCTTCCATAAAGAATTCATATTAGAAAATATGAATGTCCTTTTATGCCAATGGTTATAGATCTTACATGTTATCAAAGGTTTTTCATTTTTCTCCATGAGCTGTGTTAAGTATGTGGTATTTCTTTGGTTTAAAAAAAAGAAAAAAAAAGGAGGGGGGGACTTTGTTAAAAAGGTTTACCAGTACCTAAAATTCTAATTTCCAAGGCACCTTGGATAAGTTTAACTTTATATATCTCTTGAATTAGTCAACAAATAAATAATAGACTTATTGATCAGCTAATTATATGAGATTTGTCAATGTTTTCAAAGTTCATTCAGGAAAGAACATTTTATAATTAATCCCATCTCATTTATAACATAAACCCTTAGTCCTAGTTTATAAAGAAGAGGGAAATGTAAATAAATAATAAGGCGCTAATAGTGATCTTGAAAAGGTTTTGTTTACATGAACCGGTCTTGGTTGGGTCTAGTTACAGAAGCTTTCTAGTCACATTGATTCTTCTATTTAGAGTTTGCATAGATGAGATTTTCAATTTTTTTATTTTTATCATTTTATTAGGGGCTCATACAACTCTTATCACAATCCATATATACATCAATTTTGTCAAGCACATTTTTACATATGTTGTCATGATCATTCTCAAAACACCTGCTTTCTACTTGAGCCCTTGGTATCAGCTCCTCATTTTCCCCCTCCCTCCCTGCTCCTCCATCCACCTTGATAATTTAAAAATTATTATTACTTTGTCACCATTTGCCATCTCCCTCACCCACTTCTCCACTGTCCATCCCCCAGGGAGGAGGTTATATGTAGA
>NW_022111373.1:133677512-133680750 GCF_000313985.2 Echinops telfairi
TCAAGCTGAGACTTTCACCTAAAGCTGGTCAATTGGGCACATGTAATTTTTCTTCATAGCTCAGCTGCTCCAAAGAGAATCTATGGAACTGTGTCCCTGAAACTAATAATACGCTTTCCTTCTCATTCAGAGGTTAGGATTCTAAAGTGTTTCCTGTCCTCACATGTACCTTCCAACCAAAAGAAGCAACAAATAATTGGGAATCTGATGCATTTTGCTAATTTTGTTGTTATGTGTATCTTCATGGAGTAGATCTGATGACACACAAGGGGTCAACAAAAGTCAGAATGGGCTCAGTCTCAACATTTTTTTCTCAACACATCAAATTCACCTGGGCTACATGAAACATTTTTTTCTTCATGATGTATTTTCAGGAATATTACAGGATGGTTGAGGGGTGTTATTATGAAGAAGTTTTAAGAAAATTAAACATTGCCCTGGTGAGAAAAAGCCAGGATTATTGTGATACACACAGACACATACCAGTACCTCCCCCCAAAAAAATGTTTTTTTCAAAGATTTTATATATATACGTCTGGATGACTGACTGCACCTCCCTCATTTTTTCCTTCACCTATTCTAAGTCAACAAATTGCTGTCCTTTCATGTCTCTTTTCATTCACAGAAGAAAAAAAAAAGAAGTTGCACGGAGCTAGGTAAGGTGAGTCAGGTATGTGAGGCAACAGAGGTATGCTGTTTTTGTCAGAAACTGGTGCACAGAAATGGTTGCATTATCAGATGCCTTATTATGGTGGCAAAACAGTCCCCCATCTGGCAGAAATCAGGCATTTTTTTGTGTGTCTCACACTGTGATGCAATCTTTTCAGAACCTCTAAATAGAAAGCTTGATTAAGAGTCTGATCTGGTGGAATGTACTCCAAATGCACCATGAGCTGACATTTCTGACCATTGGGGAAGTTAATGGATATCCAGAACAAGGTTTGTCATGAATCAACAGTTCACCTTTTTTGAAACAAGAAAACCACTTGTACACTTGAGTTTTTCTCATAGTGCTGTCTATGTAAGCTGTGTTCAACATCACAACATTTTCTGTGATATTTTTCCACAAGCAGGAAACAGAATTTCACAGCTGCACACTGTCTCTTAAATTCGCCATTATAAATAAGAAGTTCCAGCAAAATGCTTACACAAAAAAATTCAGTGTGACCAGAGAGAACCTTCCCAAGTGATGTCACTGAGTGCACTAACTTGGAGTGAGTTGCTCAATGCTCTCCTAATGGGAACAATTAGTACTATGAATGCCAATTCTGTTTTTTTTTTGTTTCATTTTGTTTTTTTTGTGGAAGGAGGTGTTTCCATAAACATACATATATATCCCACGTGCTGGCATGCACCTACTCATTCTTCAAGGGTTGCCTAGACAGCCCTATCACAATTTTCTAGAATGCTAAGTCTTGATTTTAGCCCTTCATACTTCTGTTTGCTCATAAAATTCAAAGACCATTTTAAAAGGAACAAGATTTTTCTGCCCTGAGGATACCCGAAGCGCCATTTTGACATGATGCAAATCAATACAAACAGTGTTCTTCTGGGGAAAGTGTAGAAGGAAAAGAGAAACTCAACTTTC
Organism: Echinops telfairi; assembly: GCF_000313985.2. Lineage (NCBI taxonomy): Eukaryota > Metazoa > Chordata > Mammalia > Afrosoricida > Tenrecidae > Echinops > Echinops telfairi. Next base: position 133,679,101 of record NW_022111373.1, read on the forward strand.
AGAAGCATAGAGATCTCCCTGGAGTTTTGTCAAGAAATAAGAACTTCCCATTTTGACATTTGGGTTTAACAAAGGCTTCAATGATTAGCTATATATATGTGTGTGTATATATATATATGTATATATATATATATATGTATGTACATATACATATATATATTTACTTATGCTCATGAGTATGTGCATGTTGTTAATTCCTCAATTTAATGGAAGGCAAGAACAAAGCTAATCAGTGAACCAATCAGTTGATCCAGAGTCCAAACGGGGCAATGGGCTTCAAACATCTCTTGTGGAGTCAAAGATTATTTAGAAACATCGGTCTGTACATTTGTTCCTAAGATTCCCTGGTTAAGTGTTAGTTAGTTACTTTTTCACTTAGTTTCTAAGTTTTACTTAGTTACACAGAGTCAATAAAGAGCCCTAGGATTCAGGAATCCCTTTAAGTATTTTTAAAAGTACACTTTCTTTTTACCTCAGTGAAAACTTAGATAAATTGGTTCAACAATTTAGCAATTAACTAAATTTAGTGACTTTCTCTCTGAAAAACAGATTCTACATTCTAGCCTTTCAAATATTTGAAGCAATAACTTAGTCTGTCTGAGCTTATTAAATTTTGTACTGCCTTAATTAAACGGCAGTAATGAGTACATTTAAATATATTTTAAATTTTCCTTTAAAAACCAGTGGATTGCATTCTACCCAAAATAGGTTTTAGTTTTTTTTTCTTTTTCATGATGATTTAGAATGTAAAAGATTATTTATTTTCATTTTAATTGAAATTATAATATTCAATATATGCACTATAAATATCTAAGATTTCTGCCTTGTCCAATTGTTTTCTCTAAAAACTAATAAAATGATCAATGTGATCATTAGTTATAGAAAAGATATCTCTGATTATATACTTTCAGAAAGAAATACAATATTAAATCATTCTAGAAATTATAGCATACAGAAAATTAGAATAAAGAAATGTTTTAACAAAATTAGCAAACATTAAGACCTAACATCATTGCCATAAAAAAACCCTAAATCACAGCCTTTTAATCTATTCTTTTGGCTATGTCAAATGCATGTAAAATAGAAACAACTGAGTCTGAAAATTAGCTTTGCTGCTGTAATTCTATTTATTATATTCATTTACTTACAAAAACAGTATTGAAAGTCAACAAATTTATTTTCCTGACATTCATAGTAAATACATAGTATGGTTATTAGGTGCCATCTAATTGGCTAAAAGAGTAAAGATGTCCATTGAAGTACAATCACCTAAAGTCATTTGTTTTATTTTACTGCTGTTTCTATGGATATTGATTGTGGATCCACTTCATTGTATTTTGTTGTTAAAACTCTAAAACCAGATGCAATGGTGTGGAGTCAATTCTGACTCCTTATGGCCCTATAAGGGAGCCATAGAATTGCCCCTGTGGATTTATAGTTTCTTTACAGAAGAATCGATCTCCATATTTCTTCTGTGGAGAAACTGGTGATTTCACACTGCTAACCTCGTGGTTAGCAAACCAACACATTACCACTGTACCACCAGGGCCTGTGAAGTTGGTTTTGATCATAGCAGTCCTGTATATAGCACAACAAAACACTGCCTGGTCCTGTGCCATCCTAATTACTTTTACATGGATATGCATAAAA
>NW_022111373.1:133681093-133685767 GCF_000313985.2 Echinops telfairi
GTGTATCCTTGTGTAAAGATCCTGGATGCCATTGTGATTTAACAGTAGGCTGCTAACCATAAGGTTGGCATTCCAAGGACCCTGGTAGCTTGTGCTTATGAGTTGAGCTGTTCTGGTACCGCTTTTATATGGTACCTCTGACATGACAGACTTGTGTTTCCTTTTGACAGTCCATGGTTTTCAATATTCTTGTTATAGTTGAGTGTTAGGTAGCTTCAAATCACTGCCAACACAGACCTATGTGCGACACATGAACCAATGCCTAGACCTATGTAATCTTCATAACCTTTGCTGTTATTGAGCTCATTGTTGGACCCACTGTATCTGTTTGAGGGCTTTTCTCTTTTTAGCTGACTCACTGCCAAACATGATTTCCTTCTCCAGGAAGTAGACAAGGGCATGTCCGAAGCCAGAGTGAAGACCGCCTCTCATCCATGTTTACAAGAAGTGCCCTGTCTGTGTACTTTCTACGTGGCTAGAATGTTCTTTCTTTCCTGGTAGTGAATGAGGCTTCCAATATTCTTCATCAGCATCATAATCCAAAGGTATTAATTGGTCCTCAGTACTCTATCCATTGTACAGCTTTTGCATAGATAAGAAGAAACTGTTAATGAAATAGCTTCCATCAGGTACACCTTAGTTCTCAAAGTGACATCTTTTTGCTTAATACTTTGTGGTAGTTGTTAAAAGGCCTTGAGAGGTTCTGACTCAGTAACCTTATGGACACAGACAAAAACACCTCCTGGTCCAGCCCCATCCTCACAACTGTTCCCCTGCTTGAGTCCAGTGTTGCAGCCATGGTGTCAACCTCTGTAGAGAGGGTCTTCCCTTTTTTTGCCTCTTTCTTGCCGCTTCTCTACTCTGCCATGCAAGGCATCCTTCTCAAGGGCCTGGTCGTGCCCAAAGGGTGCTAACACTTTAAGAAAGTCTTCTACAGAAAATTGGCACATGAACAGTATTGTTTAATTCTTGACTGCTACTTCCACGGGAGCTGATACTGGATCCAAGTAAAATGAAATTCTTGACAATTTCAAACTCTTTTCCACATATAATGGTGCTAATTGATATAGTTGTGAGGTGACATATTTAATGCAGGCCACATTCTTTGATCTTCATCAGTTAAGTACTTCACCCTTAGCATGCAATATAATAAGACTTGCATATCACAAGTTATTAATTAATCTTCATCCAATTCAGGTGATGCATTATCCTTTATATAGTTATGCTTCTTTGGATATTTGGTTATCCTACAGATAATTTTATGCATGAGGTTTTAAGAGCTACTGCCTCTGAAAAGGGCAATTGATGCTTTCTTCATAGACTGTCCATAGTCTGGAAGCGCTGCTAAAAGCTGCTCACTTTGTGCGAGTCTACCATGGAATTTGAAATCCCAGTGACAGCTTTCAGCATTACAGCATCACACGATACCAGGTAGGACCAGCCAGTGTTTCGTTCTGCAGATGGAAACCAACTTAACGGCTCAGAACCAATTTGATGGCAGCTAACATCAGATAGACTAATTATGTAAAACAATACAATGCTGACACACGTCTTTCTTGATGAAAATACAACATATCCGCTTTTTCTACCTGTAAATCTACCTTTTAGGTTGGGTATAATAACCACATGAACCACAAATAAATATTCTGAAATTCCTATTCTTTGAAATGTTAACCATAATTTACTATGATCCACAGTCAAATGTTTTTAAATAATCAATAAAACAGAAGTAGATATTTTTATGATATTCTCTATTTCTAGCCAGGATCCATCTGCCAACAGCAATCTGGCTTCTCACTCCATATCCTCTTCTGAATTTGATTTGAATATCTGTCTACATCATGTTGATCTATTGCTGTGAATATTTAGTGTTATCTTCAGAAAAAAAATATTGTTTACCATATTAATCATATATTTTTATAGGTGTCCTAATTCCTCTAGACAACCTTCTCTTGGATGAGAGTGAAAATGGAACTCTCATTTGGCTGGCTGGAGAGCTGAGTTCCAAATGTCTGGACATAGGTGAGTTAGCACTTCCAGCATTGCATCCATTTGTTGAAATATCGCACTTGGTATTTGGTCAATTCCTGCAAGATGTTTTTTTGCCAATGCATCCAGGGCAGCTTGGATTTCTTCTTTCAATACAATTGATTCTTGAGTATATGCAACCCCTTGAAAGGAGTGACACTCACCAATTTCATTTAGTGCAGGGACTGTAGATTTGGGGTTTTGTTTTTCTCTTCCCTTATGCGTTCTGTGTCACTAATTATTTTGTTCATGGATTCCTTCAGTATTGCAACTGAAGGTTTAGAATTTTTTTCAGTTCTTTGTGTTTGAGAAGTGCTGAGTGTAGATTTTCCTTTTGATGTTCTAACTCCAAGTATTTGCACACTTTAGGATAATACTTACCATATAACACGCAGACAGAGGAACTTAGACTATAAGTACAATCTAGGCATTTCTTTGTAACATGCATTTTATTTGCTTATAGGTTTTAGTAAACAGTGTATCCTGTACTTGATTCATGGAAAACCCGCAATAAATTTGTGAAATGTACCTATTCTAGTATTATTAGACTGTTAGAAAAGGTTCTTGAATGTTTCATCAATGAACATATAAATCTAGACTAAAAAAATATAATTCATGTGAATTATTGTTGTCAAATGACTTAATTTATTAACATACCATCTGGACATCTCCGTTATCAACTTATCAATATGGCAATTGACCAAGCATCCAACAGCAAGTCAAAAAGGATTGTTATTAACTGTCATCTGGTCGATACTGACTCATAGTGACTCTGTAACACCATGAAACCGTCCCCAAACCTCACAGTAGTTATGCTGGAGCCCATTGCTGCAGCCACTGGCTCAGTCACTTTCAGTGATGGGCTTCCTCATATTTTAATGACCCTTTACTAAGGATGATTCCCTTCTTCATGGACTGGTTTCTCCTCATACCATGCCCAAAGTATTTGAGGCAAAGTGTCACTCACCTTGCCTCTTAGGAGCGCTCTCATGATACTTCCAAGGTGGATTTGTTCATTCTACTTGTATCACATAATCTATTGAATAATATTTATGCATGTTATAATTCTAAGGCCTTAATGCTTCCATCTTCCTTATTCAATGCCCAGCTTTCCCACATGTATGAGATGACTGAGCTAGACCATGACTAGGGACAAGCCTGCTTTACTTTTCAAACTGATATGTTGGCATTTTAACACTAAAAAGCAATCTTTTGCAGTAGATTTGATAAATACAATATGCAATTTGATTTTCTGACTGTTGCGTCCATGGTTTAGGATTTTGAGTCAAAGAGCAGTAGTGCTACGGGAGGAGAGCGGTCGCTGGGTTGACACTAGACTCGAAATGCCCTTCTATTTGTGAGGAGAATACAACCTGCAACTGAGAAAAAAGCAAAGACAAGAAAGAGAGAAGAAAAACAAAAGAATCACATAGCTTAAGGGATAAAGGGGGAAAAGTGGAAGAGAAAAGCAAAGTCTAAAAAATGTTTTTCATTTTTGCTTTTGGTTGTATTGTCACCAGTCACTGTAAATATTTCGGTCATGGGATTATAATTCAAGTAGGAAACTCCCTGAGAGTAACCATACATGCCTACTACATCTCTCAAAGAAAATACTGAAGGCCCCACCGGATTAGGGGTGATAGGACTCTTTCAAAAGATATTATGTTTTTGATAAAAATCCAATTACTCCTGAAACGATGTGCAGTCACTAACTCCTAGTAGTATTTCCTTAATCCATAAATCACATAGATGGTGAAGTGATCAGCTGTTAATGGAAGACCATCAGTTCAAACCCATCCAACGACTACAGAGAAGAGAACTGCGGATTTGTTCCTCTAACGACAGCAGCCCAAGAAGCCCTAGGAGTGCTGAGTAAACATCACCTTCATAGTGCACAGAACAATAGCAACAAACATATCACATCTCTGATACCAGCTACAAAACAACCGCCAAAACCTCAGAACCGTGTTTATTAGCCCTAGAAATAATAAGTTAAACGGAATGTTACTGGAAACTAACCACAGATCACTGACCATTTCTTGAAACAAAGTTTTAATTGATTGTTTTCTATATTAGCACTAAATTTAATTTATGGAATTAATCGCCGTGCTGTTTAAAACCCAGTTAAATTTCTTTCTAAATCATATTTTCTATTTCTTTGATGTTTGCCTCATTATCATAAAATATATACCCTGGAGGCATGGTGGTGTTGGGTCTGCACACAATATCATCCCATAGGGCAGCTAGTTATTTAATAGAAACATTGCTAAAAATTACAGCAGTGAAGGATTTTCCCCTAGGCTATAAATAATACACTACTTCAGTGTTTAATCTAACACTGACAAGAAGAAAAATGAGTAGGCATCCATATGGCAAATATTAACTACATTTCTAGCTATTGTTACACTTAAATATTTAGGGCCTTATTTATAGATTGCAATAAAATAAAATAAGAAATTAATATACTGAATCTGAAATTATAAACAAGATGGTATACAGTGAAGGCGTTACAAAATAATTCTTCTCTCCAATATCTGCCTAACTTGATTAATAGATAACTCATGAATATCTGGCTTGATTAAAAAGGGTAGATTTATCTCTACAACTAAGTGGGATCCTGATGTAAGCAAATTTAGGTGTGATTTC
>NW_022111373.1:133686285-133695215 GCF_000313985.2 Echinops telfairi
ACTTTGAAATTCTATTATAGAAAATGAAATGAATCTATTTTGAAACAAAATGATAGATTACAAAATATTTCAATTTTAGGAATAGTTTTGTGTGGTAGTGGTGCAAGTTTATTTATTTACTTGGTGCCATAATGGGCCACACATTGAACTGCTACCCCTCAGGTCAGTGGTTTGAACCTGCCAGTTTCTTGGCAACAGAAAGATGAGGCTATCTACTTCCATAAAGATCTGAAATCTCATAAACTCAAAGGGGCTCTTCTATGCCGTCGTTCATAGTCCCTAACAGTCAGAATTAGCTTGATGGCAGTGAGCATTCTTGATTTGATTTTGAAGGCTTACTTTCTATGCTGTGCAATTCCTTAGAGAGCAAAATATAAATCCTTGTCATCTTTACATATTTTCCTAGCTTCTTATATATGAGAAAATTTTGTTCAATATTTAATGAATAAATGCAAGAATGAATGTATAAATATATAAATGAATGCATAATGCTGACAATGTGTTATGTTTACCAGCTTCTAATGTAGGCAGTTGCCTGCAAAATTCATTGAGAAACTCATTCTCCATTATTAAATTTAATTCTGATTTCCAGTATGAAAAAAAAAAAACATACCTGTACATTCTAAAGAGATTTTATCGGTTTGATTAACTCTTTCTGCTCTATCTGAATGGGCTTGGCCATTCTGACTTCATGGGAAAGTGGAAAGGGTCTTTTTGGCTTTAAGCAGTTTCCCATCAAAATTCCACTTCAAGTCCTTGGATAGGTAAATGCATACAGTGAAACTCAATATAAAGTATATTTTACTGTGATGTATATAACCTTGGTATAAATCATGCCTGTAAATCAAGATCTGCAACCTAGTGTCTAGGAGACCTATGCTATTCATGGTTCAGTAATTAAATTAGCATACAGAAAACTCTGGTTTATGTCGGGTAAAAAATATATAGTTATGCAGGTGGTGATAAATTAATTTAAAACAGAAACAACTTTATTAGCATTAATATTGTCATTGTTATTTTTATTCAGTGCCAAGTTTGTTCCAACTCTATAGTACAGAGTAACATAGCCAGCCTCATCATCTTTCCTGTGTTTTAGCCCATTGGTGTAACCACTGTATCAATCCATCTTATTGACAATCTTCCTTTTCTTTTGTTGACCCTTTACTTTATGGAGCATACTATCTTGCCCGGGGGATAACAGGCCTGATAACATGCCTAAAGTACATGCGACAAAGTCTTGCCTCCTGTGTCTAGTGAGCATTCTGGCTGTATTTCTTCCAAGACATATTTTTTCTTTCTTCTGACAGTTTGTATATCAATATTTTTCACTAACATCATAATCAACTTTTATCTTGACTTTTGAAAAGTTTCCCTGCTTTATACAGTTCTATTAGATTTTGATTAATGCCTATTTTTAAATCCCAGTGGGTGAGTGCCTTCTTATAATATAAAATGATTTAATATTTTTTATAATATGCCCTTTTGCTTCATGCAACTTGAATTCATCTGCAACTCGTATTTCTCTCTGTCTTGATCATTCCACATTCAAATTTGTTATACAATTCTTATATATATATCTATCTTTAAAAACTCTTTATACTGTCTAAAATAAATAAATGTTATTACAAATGGATCAATGAAAACAGAAAATGCTAAAAATTGAATACATTTTTTGCACACATTGATTGAGAAAATTAATTTCTAAATTGGTTTAATTGTCAGAAGAGGGAGCACACCAGACCCACGTGGATGAGACCCATTGAATCAAGAAGGACAAGGAGTTAGTCTTTATATAGGTGAGGAGATTAGACTCATAGTAGGTTAACCAAGGACTTTGAAGTTTACAGTCAAGATTGAAGGTAATAAATCTCTGAGTCTAATTATGGCTGGTTAAAATAAATCCCCTTGTTCATTGGTCAGGGAAGATTATGTATGTAGGTCCACTGAGGGTAAATGTCTAGGATTAGAGAGTTACTAAAAGTTCTTAGTCAATGTGCATCATCATTGTATGGGTTGCTCAAAACTCATAGTTATAAACAGCTACAATAGATCTGTACAGCCTTTAGTTTTGTTATTGCCTAAAGAGGTATTCCTATAAATGAAAGATTGTCTACTATTAGAGTTACCATTGCTCAGTAACCAACTGCTGCTAACCTAAGCAACACATAAAACACACCATTCTCACTCAGAGTTATGACTGCTCTCTAATTGGTGCCCCATCTTTCTTCCACGCTCTCTTAAAAAAGATTATTTTGAAAAATTTGAGATTGCCATCTTCTGTATTCAAAACCCATGCAAAACCAAATCTAAATATCTTAAAATAGCTCCTAATACCCCAAATGTCCTGTTCTATTTTCCCTTAGTTTATGTTATTTACTATCTCAGTTCACATCCATGACTCTCATTAATTACTCTGCATACCCTGTGACATTTCCCCTTGTGCTTTCCCACTGGCTCATCCCACTATTAGAAACATATTCTTGCAATAAATGGCAATGGAGCCCTGTATCTGACCCCCACTGACTTCTTTATTGCTAGGAGGCAAGGGTCAGACAAACTCTATTCAGACACCAACCAATCCTGCCAGGTCATTTTACATTTAGAGTGGGGTCGATGATCTATTGCAATGGCAATGCAGAATCCACAGACAATACTAGCAGGGGGGGGTTAGTATTAGGGGGGTTATAAGGGAAGTTAATAAATTAGTAGAAACCAGAATCAGCAAACATTAAGTCTCTTCAGCCAGCAGCCAAGTCTTTCTAAGGTTTTCAGCCCATCAGCCATGTGGTCCTTTCCTTGGCCTTTAAGTATTTGGCCATGAAGCCATTCACCTGTCATTCCATCACACAGTTCCATGGTCTCAGATCAGATAAGGAGAAAGAACCCCACAGTCTTGGGGCTGCTCCTCTGAGGCTAACTCTCTATGCCACAGTCTTTGATAGATGGGGCCTCTATCTCTTTAGACATAAAGAGCATAAAGTGCATAAAGACATAAAGTGCAGCCTCTAGCACTTTAGACATAAATCTTGAACATGCTCTTCCAAGACCTTGAGGTTTAGGCTTCTTCAAAAATACGTCATCCTTATAGCATGGGAGGTGGGGGGTTCACTAAAACTGACCAGTCCCTTAAATTAGTGTTACACAGGTCCTATTTGCATTGTCTCAACCAGTCACTTGGTGAAAGTTACAGAGACTTTGGTAGACAAGCCATATTAAAAAATTCAGTCCACCACAGACCTTAGAGGCAAGGATGGCAAAATTTTGTCTTACACACTGTGATAGGTAGGTTTATAGTGCCAATCTTGCCAATAGGAGTATGTGCTAGGTCATGAACTTCAGACCAGTCAACCCACTCTCATTTTCTCCTCTATTTCCTGTGAACCAGGTTAATGGGAGTCAGTGGCCAGACTCAACCCATCCCTTTATTGCTGCATTTCTCCCACTTCCACTCAGCAAGTGCATCCATGTGGTCACCTAGCAAGCATTTCAGCCTGCCACAATTTCTCTTTCATGTCAGCCCTTGAGAGAAGTTTTCTTCATGGTTCCAGATTTTTCCACTTTCTGACAAAAACCACTAGTTCAAACTTCAAATTCCGAAGAGTTCCTATTTAATTCAATTGTCAACAGCCCCTAGGCAAAATTCTCTTAGAATGCAAATATCCTGAGTACTCCAAAGCACTGGATGGGGCATTATCTTTTTAGAGCTTTCTTTGCAGGTATGTCCTAAACCCATTTAAAGATCAAATTAATGACTATAGGCCAGTGGGCTCACAAGCGCTCTTTTTTCATACTTCCCAAAATAACTTCTATAAATCTTTATATCCACAATAGTAAGCAGAAGAAATCAGTAGTAGCAAAGTAGAATAAGATACTAAACTTAATTCTTAAAACAATCAAATTCAAATTCAATCCTTATTTAGCTTATCTTAATCCTTATCTAAAACAACTGGGCTAACAGGGAACATCATGATGAACAGAGAAAAGATAGAAGTTGTCAAGGATTTCATCTTGCTTGGATCCACAATCAATGCTCATGGCAGCAGCAGTCAAGAGATCAAATGACACATCACTTTGGGAAAATCTACTGCACAAGTATTTTCAGTCATGCCATATGCATGTGAAAGGTAAGTTATTGCCAAGTTTTAGACCTTGGTTTTTTTCTCTTAAACATAAGAAAGGGTATTACAATGAGTGGGGAGCTGGACCAAGTAAGAAGACAAAAACGTATCACTTGCATACGGAATGAGAGATTTTGACACTATAAGCCGACATTCAGCCGAAGTCCAGAGCGCATGAACAGTTCTGGAACTTACTCGCAGAGGGAAAGCACCCAAACATGAGAGCATGTGCTACCTCCTTGACGGCATGATTCGGCTCTACGTATTTATGTGAGGCAGCCTTTTCCCACATAAAGATCATTAAGTCCAGTGCCGTTCCACCATGACTGATGATCAATTGGAAGCGTGCTTGAGGCTGGCTGTCAGCAGCTACTGTCCGGACTATGCATCCCTGGCTCATTCCATTCAGTGCAAGTCAGAGTAAACTCAGATAATGACAAAAATGTACATAGTTAATTGTGTTGTGTTGTGCAATATGGACTCATGTGGTTATGCAAGGTACATAAGCATACACTGTACATATAAAGAATTTTCAATGCATTTATGAATAACTGTAATAAATAAAAGTAAATACACATTTTGCAAAAAAAAAACAAACAATCAAATTCAAATTCAATCCTTATTTAGCTTATCTTAATCCTTATCTAAACTATTCTACTGATACAAAAATATGGGGTTAGGTCTCTGAGAGTATCAAACTAGAGCGAGGCTTTCTGTCAGGCATTTCAACCTCCTGTCAGCCATTTTCTCTAACTAGCATGGTCTCTGAGAAATTCAAGTGGTGATTTCTATCCCTGAGCTCAAAACATACATTAACAACAACCATTTTTACCATTTCACACAGGAATAACCAAAGACTACATCCAAACAAAAGAATCAAAACTTTGACTTCCCATATTCTGTCCATAAAACAACCCAAATAAACTGCAAGGAAAAATCTGACTTCTGGCTAGCAAAAGAAAAAAACTACCTGGAGGCAGAGGTCAAACAAACATCCACTCTCCATCTTTATGATTCGTTTCCCTAGTACCCCACTCCCAAGGTACCATAATGTGTCAGTCCAGGTTGACTAGAGAAACAAAACCGTTGAAGCTCATGTGTGTATAGGAAAGAGCAATTGAATATTGAGAAAACACCCCAATTCTGTCCAGATCAAGTCCAGCCGTCTGATATTAGTTTGTATATATGATACCAATCTATAAAGTCCTCTTCAGACTCACAAAAGACTTGGTTGCTCAGTTTATTGCTATTTAAACCATAAATATTCTTTTTTTATTTGATAAAAATATTCACTAATGTAAGATCTAAATCAGGGATCAGGTAACATGATGAATAAAATATGCTAGGTTGTATTTTATATATTTTATTGTATATATTTGAAAATAATATACTGCTTTCATAAAACAAGTGTTTTTAAAAGTCTTAAACATTTTTTTTATGAAAACCCAAACTAAATTAGATTAATTGTAGCAACAGTCAATATTAATAATAAAATGTGCATGATGTTATTAAGGACAAAAGGTCAAGTGTAATAAGTACATTAAGAACCAATTTGTCTATTTTATGGAAACAAGACTGAGAGAGAGAACTCATGAGCTTAACCTTTTAAACCTGGAAGCTTTATGCACATCTAGCAAGGGATATAATAATTTCCCCGCACTTCATTTTTATATTAACAAATATAATTAAAAAGCTGAATCTAAGGTTCTTAGAATTAGAGATGAATATCAGAAATCTCTTTTTTTAATTATATTACCATTGCTTTGCTTCCAATTTATAATACATTTAAATTTTACATCATGGAAATAATATATAGTTAACAAGTATGGTGTGGTGAATTACCTGTTATTGCTCTTGTAGCCATAGGCTTTGTAGCTTCTACCCAATGACTGGGTAGGACTATGCAAATTTGCATATGGAAACAAATAACAATCTTAGAAGCATTGTCCAATTTGTTGTCACAGGAAGTGTAAGGGTGATTTATAGGAGAATGGGAAAGGACAATTGGGAAATAAGTTACCCTGGGAGGATAGATATTTTTAGATGGTTACTAGGAAAATTGGATGAATATAACAAACAATGAAGTTTGTACAAAATTCTAACGCAGTACTGCAGGATGTTAGTGGTCCATTGAAGATGGTGTTCTGGCCCCTCAACTTTGAAAAGACATAAACAAGTATGTTCTATTAACCCCAGCTGTGAGGAATTTAATGATGAAATTTGCAACCTGGAACCATTTGAAACAGAGGCACAGTTATTTAATCAAAATAAGAAATTTAATGAGGTGACTAATTAGTTTGTCATCCTACAGGGTTTTTTAAGAGCCATCTCAGAAGCAAGAATAGGGATCACACAACCATCATAAAACCAGAACCAGGATGAGAGAACATCATTTGGACCCTGAGGTTCCTTTGCCCTAAACCTCCTCTCTCCAGACCAGCACTGTGATACCTGAGAGTGGAAGCACTGGAGGCAGCAGCACTAACAACATTAAATATAGTGGTGGGCTTGCTTGGCTACAGATCAAGAAAATTAAATGTTTTTGAACAGGAGATTCATTTATAGAGGGGGGTGTCTCTAGGTACGTGAGAGAGTTAGGTTTGCTGAAGTACAGACCCAGAGCTGAGTGTAAACAAGCTATGGATTACTGTGGTATGGAGGACCCCTTGGACATTTATTGGCAGTGTTAAGGGAGCTTTGTAACACAGTGTAATACTTTGTAACAAAGCCAAGTCAACGACTGCATTGTTGAGAAAGAAAGGATCAGAGAAAGACATACCTGTGGGAAAGGCAGAGAGAAAGTGCTTTTGACCAAAGAACTACATTCTGAGCAATTCTGATTTTGAATTGTAACTTGTTAATTTTCTTAATAATTGTGGTTATGGTCTCTGAGTTATAGATGATCCCTGCATTGAATTATTAAACCCAACAGAGTATAAAGTGGCATGGGAGGAGTGACTGGTGTCAACCTTAGTTAGAAATTTGAAGGGTGGAAGTATGCTCCGCTCAAAGGAATCATTATTGGTTTGATGGTCAATTTCATTGTCTTTCATCTTTGTAAAGTCAAAAAAAAAGGTCAGATGCCACACCCATACCATTCTTACAGTAAGGAAAATTATAAGCAATAGAGGTATACTAGAGTCCAGATATAAAACTCAAGGCAAAATTCTATAGTACTAATTTACCATATAGGAGGTAAATGTAAAATTACATGTTAAAATACTATTGTTGTGTATATAGTTTTATATTAATTTCATTGTACAAATTAGTTGTAGCACAAATTATCAATTAGCAGTTATTAATTTTATGTATTATTAAAGTTAATTTTGTTATCACTAAATATTTCATAGGGATTTGAAATGATACAATTGAAAATTATCTTGTTAGTACTTTGTTTTTCTTAAAATCAGCGTACAGCGTGATAAAATCACTATTACATGTCTTACTTTATGACTATAATAATGGATTCTTCTTCTCTCAAAGGAACATACTTCAACTTTACCACTGCTGTTACCTCTGTTACATCATCAAGTAAATAGTTTCCAACAATAGATGAACATAATACTTGCAAACAATCTTGAGTTACTGAACTTAATGAAATAAATTATATAAAGCCTTCACCTGACAAATGATGGGACAGACTTCGAAAGATGGATAAAATTATTTATAAATCAAAACAGCAATGAGAGTTATGATTCATTTAGCCTTTACTACAGGCCAGACATTTTCCTAAATGATTTTGATACATTGTTTCATACAATGCTCCTGAATTGTATGCATGAAAGTAAAATTAATGCTGTCTGAAACTTGGCCCACTTAAATTGGAACTAATATAGTTACTTTCCATTTCCATAGGTTACCAAATTTTTAAATAATTGACTTTTCAGTAAAGGCTGTCTTGCATTTTAATTTCCATTTATAATTTGAGTGAGAATTAAATATTACCAGATTGACTTAATGAGAAGATACAGGCAAAGGGAGTCATTTCTTATATGATATTTGATTTCTGAATTTGAACGATGAATAAAATTCACATGTAAATCAAATTGTCATTAAAAGGTTAGTATGATGTGCTAAAAAAGAGGAAATATAATTGCCCAATCTCATCAATTTATCCCTTTCACCTCACTGTCAGCAATTGATGCTGACTCATCATGACCCTTTAGAACAGAGTAGAACTTCCCACTGAGTTTCAAAGGCTCTTTATTTGGATAGAAAGCCCAGTCTTTCCCCTCTGGAGTTGTTGGTGGTTTTGAACTACTGACCTTGCATAACCATTGCATCCCAATACCTGACCACTGTGCCACCAGGGTCCCCAACTTATCGCTAGTGTTCAAATAAGTTGATGTGTGTATGCATTGTGTGCACTTGTGTATGTGTGTTTGCTTAATTTTAAAGGAAATAATTTTCTTGTTTTGGGGACCCCTGTTGAGTGGAAGAAGAAGAATAGCACTAACATGCGCATGATGATTTATCAAGTAATTGTTATCTCAAGGCTAAGATAACTAATGAAACCACTGGCACCTGAGTCTAACCTAGTGCTTACTCTTGCACGAACCATCATTGAAGTATGTGGTGAGTGGAATTGTTTATATATTTTATTTAATGTCAAGGTTTGTTTTGCTATTTTATCCTCCATCCTTCCTCCATTATACATTCTCTTTAAATAAAAATATATTGAGAACTAACAATTGGATTTATTAAACATTTTGGTGTCTTTACACCAAATATCTTCAAATATCTGTGACAACCATATTTCGGTGTTACTCATCATTTAGTTTATAGCAACTTAAATCTTATATTAGAACTCAA
>NW_022111373.1:133695734-133700313 GCF_000313985.2 Echinops telfairi
AAAAAAAAAAAAAGAATTATAATAGGGAGGGTTCTCCTAGGAGAATTTTGGGAGTTACAGAAAGAAAAGAAATTTTGTTAACCACATTATTAAAGTGGCAGATAAGAAAATTATAATAAAATTATAATAAATTATAATAAAATTAGTCCTGTAATGTCTTAAATTTTTTCCAGGTGACAATCATCTTTTAGTATTGGCAAAATATGCAAGAAGTATTTCTTGAGATACTATTCATGGGTCGGGCCATGTTCTGTTACCCAATCAATTCACTAAATTTATTTCATACTCAAAGGTGTGCATTTGATTTCCATGTTAATAGGGAATATTAACAGATTTTTGGAGGCTCTGAGAAGTTCATAATACAATTGCCATATCAAGGTACTTCAGTCCCAGCCTCACTGCAAGCCCTACATCTCAGACACTGTAACTAATGTTACAGATATGGGACTAAAACTACCTTGGACAACAGATGAAGACTACTATTAAAATGATGACTTAGTGAAATGAGAATGAAATTAAAATAAGTCTTTTTCAAGATTCCTTGTATTGTTTTTGTCCTCTAAGGACAACAGATACCGGAATCAATTTAACGGCTATTTGCTGTAGAGTTGGCCTGGTTCCCCTCTTGATGAAACCCTTGGTGTATTCTCACCTGCTGCCCTGAATTATCTGTGGAATCATATCCATCCTGTCTGACCTCATTTTCCTTCTCCTTACCAAAACCGGGAATTGGCATTTTTCTGTCCACCATCATCGAAAAACAACACACTAAGAAACATATAAAAGCAACCCAAACTTATTGCCACTGAGTCTATTCTGCCTCATAGCAACAATAAAAGACAGAGTGGAAGTATAACTCTGTATGAGGAGACAAAGCCTTGTCATTTCCTGAGGACCAGCTGGTGCTTTCCAAGTGCTGATGCTGTGGGTAGCAGCCCACATGCAATCTTTCTGCCACGAGAGCTCTGGGAGAAAGTAAATGACAGAAGAGGCTCAAGAAAAGCAGAACAGGAGGAATCTTCCAAAAAAAAGAACCCAATTCTGAAAAGTCCCCAAGAGCTGACTGTTGATCAAAGGCAAAGCGAAATTATGAAAACAGGTCCAGAGTGTTCCCTTATTCCTGCAACACTAGTTAAGATATATAATAGCTGTAGGGATATCAATCAAGATTATGCCACTAAATAGATGAAACTTCTAATTAAAAAAAAACAATCTTTAAAATACAGAATCTGGGAATATGGTGCCATTTGCTGTTGGAGTTCCAGATTTGTAGGTGAGGTAGGCATGTTGAGGAGCTAGGACATGGGCCCTGGTCTCACAGCACCACAGGGTTCTTTGTCAGTCCTCCATGGAGAGCACAGCTGTGTGTGGCCCCTTTTTTTAGCACCCACACATGCTTTGCCTCCTTTGTTGGTGCATCAGCCACTCAGAGCTTCTACCCCTGCCCCACACTCACCATGCCACCATGCCCCGTTGGGTGGCTCACAAGTGTGGGGAAGTGGTCTTGGACAGTCACCAGACATGGCATGGACTCCTGGAAGCACTGGACATTGGAAGCCACGGTGGCCTGCGGAATAGAGTTCCATTTGGAGATAGGCCCTAGCCAAGGCCCAGCTCCCTCCCAGTAGTTCTGTAGATAAATACTCCCAGCTAGTTGGAGAGAGATCCAGCATGAGGAAAACAGAGGCTCTGCTGGAATCCGAAGCACAGCAGGTTCCAGGAGCTTGGTAGGATTGTTCCAATTTTGTTTTGAGAAAGGAAATACATAACTCCTCACCCCACCAGAGGAAATGGAACCCGGCATTTCCAGGTTTCTCAGTGGCTTTCCCACCACAGGATAGATTGCCCTCAGATCAGATGCCCCTCTTCCCTGAGGCATCCATGATAATAGCCTATTTACACCCTAGGACCACCCACCCATAAGAAGTGGATAGTTTGGCATTTTTCAGGAATTCCACTGTTACAAACAGAAAAATGGAAAGATTGCACTCTCCCTACATAATACACAGGGTCAGTAAGGAACTCTGGTAAACGGTAAATTCATTATACCCTTCCTTAACCCAACAGTGATAACCTCCAGAACGTGTTTTGTCCACCTCACCAACACACAACCTCCTTTAAGTTAGCAAGTAAAATCACATCTTCCATAACAATCTTCTACAAATCATTGAAAAATAATATATTTAAGGAAAGGCCTATTATGATTAATACCAACACTTAAAACTTACTCCTGAGCACCTAACCCCTAATCATTCAACATACTCAACTAATTTTCCCTCCTCATGGACACACAACACGTTTCTGGGTATAACACTGCCCAGAAACCAACACGCTGAAAACACTACCCCAAGCATTACAGGTTCAATGGAGAAGGAAAGACAAAAATACATTCTTCTCTCACACACATCATCCTCTAAAGGAGAAGAAAGGAAAATATCAAAAAGAAATAGTATGAGATGACAGCAACTAATCTACATTTAGATTTAATTACACTGAATGTTAATGGTTTAAACACATCTATAAAAAGGCACAAGGTTGCTGACAACAAAATTCATCAATCTGCTGTCTTCAAGAAACACATCTCAAGCTCACAAACTAAAAGAGATTTGATAGTCAAAGGATCGTGGAAATTTTACCAAGCTAAAAACAATAAAAAAAATTAAAACAAACAAACAGGGGTGACAATGTTAATCTCTGACAAAATAGACTTCAAGGTACATAACATAATGAGAGATAAGAATGGGCATTACTTTATGCTCAAGGGATCAGTAGACCAAGAACCCATAAACATAATGAACATATATGCACCCAAGGAAAGACCCTCAAAATTCATCAACTGATTCTTCAAAGAGATGAAAAGAGAAATCACATGATTAACAATCATAGTGGGTGGCTTCAATACCCTGCTCTCAGAGAAAGTTCAACAGGTAAGAAACTCAATAAAGAAATGTAATAGTTGCACAACACAATAAAAACTTCACCTCATAGACATTTTCAGACCTCTCAAATGAAAAGCAAAAATATATAAATTCTTCTCCAATGCACATAGCTCATACTCGAAAATAAACCACACTCTGGGACAAAAGGCAAGCTTGAGAAAATTCAAACACATAGAGATCATTCAGACCACCTTCTCTGACTCAGCACCGTAAGGATGGAAATCAACAACCAAAAGAACAAAAACAAAAGCAAAACAAAGACAAACACATGGAGACAATAACATGCTTCATAAAAACAAATGTGCATTAACCCAAATTAGAGAGTAAATTAAGAAGTTCCTCAAAACCAATGAAAATGATAATACAATATACCAAAACCCATGGGACACAATGAAGGCAGTTATCAGTGGTCACTTTATTGCAATAAATGCACATGTGAAAAAAGAGGAAAGAATTATAGTCATCACCTTAACAAAGCACCTCCAGAAACTGGAACAGAATCAACAGCATAATCCTTCTAACAGCAAAAGAACATAAATCATAAAATATAAAGCAGAGATAAAGGAACTGGGAAACAAGACTATGGAAAAAATCAACAGAATAAAAAGTTAGTTCTTTGAAAAGGTCAACAAAATTGGCAAGCCACTAGGAAACTTAACCAAGGAAAAGATGGGGTGGACATCAATATCTGGAATTAGGGATGAAACAGATGAAGTCACACAGACCCTAAGGAAATAAAAATTTAATTATGGAGTACTACCAAAGACTGTATTCCAACAAATTCGATAATTTGGAGGACATAGAAAAATATCTGAAAAACCACTCTCTCCTCAAATAAACACATCTGGATATTAAGAACTTGAACAAATACATAGCAAAAGAAGACATAGACAAGGTCATTAAGAAAATCCCAACTAAAAAAAAAGCCAGTTCAAATGGCTTCACAGGAGAATTCTACTAAGCATTCAGAGAAGGGTTGACACCACTCCTACTCAAACTCTTCCAGAAAATAGAGAGGGATAGCAAACTCCTAAACTTACATTATTATGAAACCACCATAATTCTGAGACCACACAAGGATACAACTACTGACTGATAGATCTCATGGATATAGATTAAAAATTTCTCAATAAAATCCTGAACAATAGAATCCAACAGCATCTAAAAAAAATAATGCATCCTGTCCAATTGAAATTAATACCAGGGATGCAGAGATGGTTCAGCACTGGAAAAACAATTAATGTAATTCACTACATCAACAAGAAAAAGGACCAACAACCATATGATCATATATACTGATGCAGAAAAAGCATCTGATAACCTCCAACATACATTCCTAACAAAAACTCTCAACAAGATAGGAATAGAAGGGGAAATCCTAAATAAAATAAAAGTCAGATATGAAAACCCAATAGCTAATATTATACTCATTGGAGAAAAGCTAAAAACATTTACACTGAATAATGGAACCTGACAAGGGTGCCTCTTATCTCTACTTCTATTCAACATTATGTTGGAAGTCGTAGCTAATGCCATATGGCAATGGCAAGTTATGAAGGGTGTATGCTTGGGCAAAAAAAGAACTGAAATGTTTACTATTTGCAGGTGATATAATTTTATAATTTGAGAATCCAAAGGGG
>NW_022111373.1:133700700-133702208 GCF_000313985.2 Echinops telfairi
ATCCCAATCCAAAATCAAGCTCCTTCTTCAAAGAAATGGAAAAACTGATTACCAACACCATATGGAAAGGGAAGAAGCCCAGGATGGCAAAGAACTCTCCAAGAAGAACATAGTAGGTGGCCTTGCACTACCTAACTTACTATACAGCCAACGTTGTCAAGTCACCCTGGTTCCAGTACAATGACGGATACTCAGATCAATGGATTGAGACAGAAAACCCAGACACAAAAACATCTGTATACAGGAAATTGATTTTTTGACAAAGCCCAAAAAATATTAAATGAGAAGCAGATGGCCTTTTAAAAAAATTGTGTTGGAAAAGCTATATATCCCCCTCAGGAGAATTAAACAAGACACATATCTCATTTCCAAAACAAACTCAGGGTAGATCAAAGGCCTTCATGTAAAACCCAATTGGACAATGTACAATTCTGGTGAACATGATTGAACTATGCAATAGGACATATGCATTAATTCCCAAGTTACAGCAAAAACAAAAACAAAGATCCAGAAATTGGTTTTGGGCTCGCACTAAATCCTAACTCCAATTTAAGAGCAATAGGTTTTACATCATGGCCCTTCTCGACACTCACCTTCACAAAATGATTACTGAAGGGTGCTATAGCAAAGTGTGGTGAAGAAAGCAGATGGTGCCTGGCTATCAATCAGAAGAGTGTCTGGGGTCTTAAGGCTTGTATTCAGACAATCAGCCATCTAAGCGAGGAGTCAACTAAGTCCATAGCCATGAAGCCAACCAGCTTGTGTGATACAAAGAAGACCAATTACAAAATTTGAATATGATGAAGAAAAAAGCATCAGAGCTAAAATTATGAACATGCAATTTTTTAGGGCTATGGGGACTGTGGGTGATCCAAACCCATCTGCAAAGTATCTATTCAGACTGAGCCACTGGTTGATCTGCTCTAGCCACAGGCAAGAGTCTCCATCAGTCTTACTATCAGGCAGAGACCCTTGTAATCTAGACTATCCTGGATAGAACTCGGTACTTGACCATTTGACCTCCCTGTAAACTTGACCAGAAGTTTTTCTGGGTGCAAGTATTTCCTGTCTATTCCATGACAGAAATAGGTCTTCCTTAGCATTTTGAATGTTGAGGGGGGTCTTTTCCTTCTTGCACATTGCTTTTATTTTTGTGTTTAAACTATTATAATTTTATCCTTACCACCTTAGCCTGATTTTTTTTTTATTGTTTCCTGTTGGGTCTCCCAGGTATGAAAAACAAGAGGAGTGGATAGATAATGATAACAGAAACAAGGGGATGTAGGGCATACAGGGGTAGACGGTGGATGATAGGGAAGACAAAGGGACTTGGGGAATAAAAAATGAAGGGGTAAGAAGGAAGGAACATTAGAATCGATGGAGATTGCACAACTCATTTTAAAGACGATTTAACCATGTGGGGGTGCTCTACAATTGATGTGATAATTGTTGTACAATCCTCCTTGATATGATTGAAAAAAATTGGACTATTGATTTGTATTATATGT
>NW_022111373.1:133703854-133710030 GCF_000313985.2 Echinops telfairi
TTAGCTTCTTTCTGAATAAAGCGCAAGAACTCAGAGGTGAATAAATCATTTGGGGCACTCAAGCAAGACAGTGATTGCAACTCTAGGTCAACCATTTACATCAATGCTGAAGTCTTTAATGCTTCCCGAGGATATGCAACTGTCAACCAGTGTCAGGAACTGTGTGAAGAGCAAACAAGGTCACCTGGAAATTAAGCAGGGATCAGATTCAGCAGTACGTTGTCAGACACACTAAGTCATACTAAGGACTTAGGGAATGTAGTGTGAAACATGGGCAGCCATCAAAATATCTTAAGAAATGTTAGGTCATTTTTATAAGCTTCTGTGTGCTACCAGGATGGGAAATATGTCAGCCAACAAGAAATAGTTACCTCTTAGGAAAATGTTTGATTTTGTTACAGGAAATCAAGCATGAGAAAATTGGACATGATCTGGTTGGACTTCAAGAAAAATTATTTAGAATATATTGATCATATGTTAAAAAATGATTAGAAAAAAATGATTAGGGATGTTACTTAGCTTTATGGTTACAATTGTGATTTTGTTCTGTAATGTTTTTAAAACATTATACATGCATCGGCACTTAACCATCAACTGACATCTTAAGAGATAATGAAGCACAGAGCATGCCATTGTAACTGTGGATATATTCCCAGCTCCAAGTAAAATAGTTCAACGGATAAGAAGAAATCATGCTATGGAGAAAAAAGGAATGACAAAAGAAAGTTTAGAGGTAAAGAACAAACACTTGTGTTTGACATGTTTTTTCACAGAAATGTGCTTCATCCTAGTAGCTGTTCTTGAAGTTCAGTTTTATATCATTGGGCTCAAGTAAAGATTTGCAAAGAGGAATATTAAAAAGATCAAAAGGCTTCTTTCTGAAATTAAAATGGAATACATCAATGATGAAGGCAGTTCCTTGCAAATTTCATGCTTCATAGTTTGTCCTTTGATTTTGCTGTAAAATTGCAGTATGCTTCAAGAATGATGCCACTTTTACTGAGTCTCTCATTTACCCTGGATTTTTAAATACTATTAATTCTATTTCCCACTGCATTCTCCACTGCACATTTTAGTATTTTAATTCTCTGTGAAATTTCTCTGTGTAATTTTTGATTTCTCTGCCATTTTCATCCAGTTTTCTTTTATTTTATTTGTGCAGATACTTTTCTCTTTACATCTCTATAAATAGTGAATGAGTTTAGTTTTGCAAAGATGCAGGGAACAGCCAGCTTACTTTTGAATATTTATTTTGTTTTTGTAGTGAATCACCTTTGGAACAGTGTTGAAATGAAAAAATTACATCAGTGAACAGTAGATTTTATTCTTAATGTGTTAGTATTTAACTGTATCAACCTATTATTTCAGACCTTTTAAAATATCTCATATTCACTTCTTTATTTAGGACAATCAGTTCCTTTCTAAAAGTGATCACTGAAATTTAACTTGGTTGCTAGTCATTTACCTAGTTGGCACTGGTTGCATGTCGCTTATTATTTATTTATATTTAAATTTATTTTAATTAATTTACTATTAATTGGGATTTAATACATCCATCCATAATTCAATCACATCCAGCAGAATTACACAATTGCTACTACAATCAGTTTCCAAACATTTTGTTCTACATGGACTCCTTGACATCATATACCTATTACCCCATCCCCCCACTACCATACCTTCTGCTCGCCGAAACCCTTATTCTACTTGTTGTCCCTATAGGTTCATCAATTCTGATTTTCATATACCGAAAAAGCGGAAAATACATAAAACACAACTGTAATAGGGTGACATCCAATGACATAACACCTCTGAGATGGCCCCTTAATGTGAAATGCAAGCACATTTCATTTCTTGCATCCAAAAAGGGCTACATGCAAATCCTGTAGCCCACATGCCCAGTGGCCTCTCCTTCCCCCTAGGACGTACTTACAGAAATTCAAAACGCTACGGACTTCTGGATTCTTAGTAGCATAACACCCATCATGAAGATCAAGAGTACAGTTCACCCAGCCCACTGCCACAAAGATGTTTCTGACTCCTAGCGACCTGTCACGCAGGGGAGGACCGCCGTGGTGGGTTTCAGAGGATGACATCTTCATGGGAGCAGGAAGCCTTATCTTGTTCCTGCAGAGCTGCTGTTAGGTTTGACTGCCCAACTTTGCAGGAGGGAGTCCAACTCCAACCACCAAGACTCCTTAAACTGCAGAGCACATCATTTGTATGTGTGTCTCCTCACACAGTCACACTTTGGTTTGAACTACGTGAGAAAGCCAAAAGGACACTGGAAAGCAATCCCATTCTATAAGCTTATCATAGCACCCTGGCAGCAGCTGGCATCTCTAAGGATATAATAAAAATGTTGATAGAACATATGGACAAGTGTGCTTAATGCAATTAAATGATGGATTGTTATAAGATTTGTAAGAGCCCCCAATAAAATGATTAATAAATGAATAACGATAAGAAGGAAAGAACCATATAATCTCGTATTTGCTGACAACTGTCTGCTCTAAGCTGTGGTTGTTGTTAGCTGCCATCCAGTGGGTTCTCACCCAACGGGACCCTCTGCACAGCAGCATGAAGCATTGCATGGTCCTGTGCCATCTTTGCAAATGGTCCTTAAGCCTGAGGAGCTTAGGAACGTTGTTGTTGCAGCGACGGTGTCAATCGATCTTGTTTTGGGCCTTCCTCTTTTCGCTGCTCCTCCACTTTACCAAGCATTACGCCTTTCTCCAGGGATTGATGCCTCCTGATAAGGTGTCCAAAGTATGTAAGACAAAGTTTTGCCATCCTTGCCTCTCTTCACACTGGCCACATTTATTTTACGACAGATACATTGTCCTTTTAACACTCCATGATACTTTCAATATTCTTCACCAGCACCACAATTCTTCTTCAAGCCTTCTTATTCAAAATCCAACTTTCACATAAGTATTTGGTAATTGGAAATACCATGGCTTGGGTCAGGTATGCTTTGTCCTCTACGTAAAACCCTTGTTTGTCAATAATCTGAAGTGTTCTTGTACAACACATTTACCTAGTGCAAATTTCTTGAGAATTGATTCCATGGGCATTGATTGTAGATTCTGGCAAGACAAAATACTTGACAACATCATCCTTTCTCCATTTATTGTATTACTATCTTTTGGTCTAGTTGTGAGGGTTCTTTACAGTGAGTTGTAATCCATAGCAAACTCTGTTCTTTTTCAGCAAGTGCTTCAATTCCTTATTATTTTCCGCAAGTAAGGTTGCTGCATTGGCATATTGCGTATTCTTAGGAAGCTTTCCTCCAATCATAAGGTCACATGATTCATCAGATAATCCAGATTCTCTGATGATTTGCTCAGCATACATATTGAACAAATATGGTCAGAGAAAGCAACCTGGATGCACACCTGTCTTTATTTTAAAGTACACGATATTCCCTCGTTCTTTTTCCACAATTGCCTCTTGATCTAGTTACACTATCTTTATGAGCACAGCAAAGTGTTCTGGAATGCCCATTGTTCTCAAGGCTATCCACAGTCTATTATGGTCCACACAGTGTAATATCTGCACAGTCAATAAAGTACAAGTAAATGTCGAGAGATATTGTTAAAAAATCCCAACCATCTTGTATTTCTGCCCATGTGTGTTACCCCTTCTCTTATAACTCAGGCACCCTGGTAGTATAGGGGTTACTCATTGGGCTGTGATCCACGTGGTTGGGAAACAGTCGCAGTCTCAGACACCCCCTGGGGCTATCCATGAGCTAGCTAGCATTGACTCGATGGCAGTGAGTTTGGCTTTTGCTTTTTCTCTCATGACTAAGGGTGAACAGTGTACGCCAGGGTTTTCCAGAGTAGTTAGTATTGTACCTCTCCCTGCCCCACCCCCACTGGAGGGGAGAACAGGAACAATCCAGAAGGACTACAAAAGCAGATAGCTATTTTCATACTGGATTATAAGCACAGGTTTTTAATTTCTAGGGAGATGTTGAGCAATTTTTTTCCCTTAAAAGGACATGGTAGACTAAATAAATAACAGAAACTCTGGTCAGTTAACTTCTCCATCTATACCTTTCCTCCTGTTTTGATAATTCCCTGCCTTTATATAGGTCTTTAAATGCCTTCTTCAAAATCAAAAAACCTCTGAGACTTTTCTAGGGACATGCTTCTTGGTCCTTCACAGGGATATATAAACTCGATGTGTTAGGCTGGGTTCTTGAGAGAAGCAAAATTCTGCACCATCCTCAAATTGTTGTGATGTTTGAGCCCATTGTTGTAGCCACTGTATCAATTGTAGCACCAAGGGCCTTCCCCTTTTTCATTGCCCCAATGCTTTACCAAGCATGATGTGCTTCTCAGGGATTAGTTTCTTCTGACAAAATGCCCCAAAGGTAGAAGCTGAAGTCTTATCATCCTTGCCTCTAAGGAGCATTCTAGCTGTACTTTCGTTCACTTATTTAACCTTTGAGCAGCACTGGATAATCATGTGTGTGTCTCAGAGACTCATAAAAACATAGGATGAGAACACACAAAATAACCTTTTGAAAGTCTGTTTGACAATAAAAATCTCATCTATCTTACAGTAATAATTTCATACCAAAACCAAAATAATATTGTCAAGTCTACATAAGCCACTTGGTGACTCTTCAGACACATATGTTAATGGAGATCAAGACACTTTCTAAATGCTTTTAAATTATGGTTACTGACTAAACTACACCCAGTTGCAGACACACATCTAGGGAATGCTTTGCTTATTGATGCAGTGTTAAAATTAGATTCTTAAAAACATCCCCAGTTCTTTGAAATAACTGAACTGTTGACCCATTAATTCAGCTAGGTTTTGTTGAATGTAACTGGATTTTACTTTGTAAAGTTAACATTGACACACACTGAGTGACTAACAGATTGTTCTTCAGAGTTCTTAAAACTCTTCAAAGGGTTGAAAGTCACATAGTTTTTAAGGTGGAGATATTCCTTGGTAAGAATGGCTGAGAACAACCTCACATCACACCATTATGACTGGTAAATTTGACACTATATAGGATATAACTTCTTCCTTCAGAATGTGGTCTATGTTTTCCAGTGGAATATGATAATCTGACTCACACTAAATATCTCACAAGATATAATATTTGTGGTCCAGATGTCTCACTCATTATCTGAATCACATTAGTACAATATATTTGTTGGAAATTTATAATGGCTGAGACAACATAGCCTCTTCCTGAGAGCTATTTATTTTGTGAGAGAAAAAAAGAGATTTTTCCTTGCTAGTTGGATTAATCTATTAGAGAGCAAGAGAGCCATATGAATATCTTTATGTCAAATTCACTTCATGAAAAAAAATCTAATTGAAATGAAAGGAAATAATTTTAGTTCCCTTTGAAATGAAATAAATTTCTAGCGCGAAAATGAGAATTGAGCTTTGTAGTTAATCTTACAAAAATTAAAGTATTATAATAAAATAGTGGAAAAACTGAAACATGAGAATTTTGCATTTGAATTCTTTTTTTAAAAAATGCTGCATAATCTTTTGCATATATTGTCATTTAAAATAACACTCATTCATCATCTCTTCGTCTCCAGATGGAGCCCTGGAGGTGGAGTGTTGTCCACTGGGCTGCAATCCTTATGGTCAGCAGTTAAAAACCACCAGCAGATCCTCAGGAGAAAGACTTGGCTGTATTCTCCTGTAAATAGTTACATTCCCAGAAACCCACAGAGTCACTAGACGTCAGCATTGACTCCATTGCAGTGAGAGCGAATATTCTCCGTAGGTCCATAGTTCTCTGACTATTTCTCAAGACGGAAAACTAAACCTTAGCCAGACTGCAAGTCTCACCTGAATCACGGGGTCCTCTCCCCAGGTCTCTCAGGTCACTCACAAATTCAAGGGCCTAACTCTTTAGGACTGAGCTATTTATATTTTGCTACCTCTTTAACCAAGAGAGCGATCAGCCTTTAAAGACCATGACAGTTCTTCGCCATTTCATAAACAAAGTTAATTCACATAGGAGCTTCTTGGAAGCCATTCTGAACACACCTATCTGACCTCTTCCTCTTAGAATGTTATAGCACATAGTCTTATCTTGTATAACACAATCACAGGAGTTACTTTCTCACCATCATTTTCCATCAAATGTAATTTAATGGAGTGACTATTCTATCAGATTCAAATAGTCT
>NW_022111373.1:133711088-133712208 GCF_000313985.2 Echinops telfairi
TGCATATATTATGTTTCACATGATGAAATTTATGTATGGTTTTATGTTTCTATTCAGATGCTTCAGGATCTCTAAGGTTAAAAAAAATTGACTGACTATGGAGAATGAGTACATGACAGAAATTTTTGTTTATTTGTTTATAAATCAATTGATTAGTTGGGAATTTTGTTTAATCATATGTCTTGAAATAGGTATTAATGTAGGACAAAGACCTTATTTGGTCCTTTGACTTTGGAATTTGAAAATATCATAAGAAATCATGGCACCTTTATTTTCCAAATTAGCCAAGCAAATAGGAGCTACACAGATCCCACAACAACTGGGAAGTTGTTTTGCTCCCAAATTAACAAAACAGTTTTGAAGAAATACAGCCATAAAGCTCCTTAGAGGCAAGGATGACAAGACTTCATCTAGCATACTTTGGACATGTTGTCAGGAGAGGAAAGTCCCAGGAGAAGGGCATCAAGCTTGGTAAAGTGGAGGGGCAGTGCAGAAGACGAGGGCCCTGGAAAAGACACAGAAGCTAGCAAACGGGCTCCAACCTAACAACCGTCGTCAGCCTGGGCCAGGACTGGGCACAGTTTCGTTCTGTTGTTCACAGAGTGGAGTTGGAAGGGTCTAGATAGCACCAAACAAAAACAGCAGAAGTGAGAGTCCTAATCTTTGCAGACCCAGTTCTGTGCCAGGAGGGTCAAGAGAAGTGTCACATGGTTGCCTGGTATCATGATAAGTGACAAAGTAAAGATATGTGTTGTGTTCACACTTTGGAAATCATTCTTATGCTGCCCACTAGTTACATAATCGTATATTAGGATTCGTAGCCTTATAGTGCTTAAGACTGGAATGGTTCCTGTTTTTATAAGAAAAAGGTTCCAAACTCAAATCAAAAGACCAGGATAAATGCATGAAAGGAAACGGACAGGAAATGTAAAAAGCAGCATGAGGGGAAGTAGTGGGGGAAGATCGGATACTGCTGTGAAAGATGGATATTCTAAGTAGGTCAGCATTTCAAGTGAAACCTGACAGATGAAACGGAGGCAGAAGTTTGAAGTATCTCAAGAAAAATGTTCTAGGGAGCAGGAAAAGAAGTTTTAAAGTCCCTGAAGGAGAAAATGGCTTA
>NW_022111373.1:133713023-133719061 GCF_000313985.2 Echinops telfairi
AAAAATGCTTTATTTTTCAACAGCAAAATATTTCGTATATATCAAAAACCTAGTTAGCAATTGTATTTGATTTTTTATAAAAAATAGTAATACACTTGGTGGAGAGGATTAATTTCTGTATATAACATGTCTAATTGGGGGCTATAAACAAAGCAAACAAAAGGCAGTGAACAGGAAATGGAGGTTAAGAAGGTACAAAAAACTAAATGAGAGGTCATGAGAAGACACTCCTGAAAGACCTATTCATAAAGGAAACCAATGTCCTGACATGTTGGAGACAATCGTCATCAGGGAAATCATGGCGGAGGAACTATCCCCAAAGCGGAGTGAAACAATGCAAGGCACAGACATGTCAAAGGGGGAAATAATTTAGTCTCCTAGAGAAGCCAGGACAAGGATTGTGAAATTGGATTTGCACTAAGGAGTCAGCAACTTGATACGAAAGCAAGTTTATTTGCCAGATAAAAGCTTGGGGTATGGGCTGAGGAGGGTGTGTGTTCAGTAGACTTGTCATTGTTCTATTGGCGTGAGAAAGGGCCTGGTGATGCAATCATTGCTCCCTTCAGCTGCCTAAGGAAAGGCTGGTGTTGGAAACCACAGTTCCAAGGCAGAAAGAGGCGGAAGTCTGCTTCCAGAAGGATGCTTTGAGCATTTAGGCCCTTTCCTTCCCATTTGTTTAGGGGCCTGTGTAGCTCCTCTTTTCTTGGCTAATTTGGAAAATAAAGATACCATGATTGCTTGTGATATTTTCAAATGTGAAATTCAAAGGACAACTACAGGTCTTTGTCCCACAGTAAATTATTCCCAGACATATGCTTAAGTAAAAATCCCAACTAATCTATCGAATAAAGAAAAAAGGTGATTTGAAAAAAAAGAAAAAACGCAATTTGAGTTCCAAGAGGCTTACAAAATTTATGGAAAAAAACTGCCATTAGAATTTATTGAACCAGATGAAGGAAGTGTAAAGAAATAATAGTGTCATGTTTTGATATGGTGGTTTAATAACACTTTCTATGATTTTGTAACAACGCTTTTTTAATCCCCCTAGTGTATGGGTATTGTACTAGATGGATTTACCTTATTTTACTTTAAAATTATGTTTATACATTTTATAATCAATTAATATACACTATTGGAAATATAGAGGTAACTCTAACAGGCAGGTTCTGTTAAAAAACAACATAATAAAGTGAATAATAAAAGAAAGTGAGTCAAAAGAATCCTAGTGTATGTAATAGTTATATTTAGATTCTAGTGTAGTCTACTAGTAAGGAGCCCTGCTGGTGGAGTGATTATATGCTGGGATTCTGACTGCAGAGTCAGCAGTTCAAAACCACCAGCCGCTCTGCAGGAGAAAGACAAGGCTTTCTAATCCCACAAGGAGTTAAAGTCTTAGAAACCCACAAGGGCAGTTATACCCTGTCCTATAGGGTTGCTGTGAGTTAAAATCAACTTGTGAGTTTGGTTTGGGGTTGATAATCTACTAAAATGAGTGCTGGTGGCATAGTGGGTTCTCCTTTGGGCTGTTAACAGCAGGACCAGGTGATCCATGGGGGAAAAAAATGAGACTTTCCACTCATGTAAAGGGTTTCAGTTTGACTTGATGACAGCAAGTAGTCTACTGAGATTCTTCTTAATTTGTGCTACTATGAGACTCTGTTGAAACCTTCCCAACATGGGTGACACTGTTAGAATAGCTTCCAGTTTCACAGCAACACTCAAGCCCACAATACAAAAGTGTTGGAGAAGTGGATGCACTTAGCTACTGTCACTTCAGTTCTGACGCATCATAACTGAATGCACAGCAGATGAAACACTGCCTGGCCCTGCACCAGTCTCTCAGTTGTGATATTTGAGCCTAGTATTCCAGTCATCCTACCTATACGTCCCCTGTGGGTATTCTTCTCTGTGCTAACTTTCTACGTCACGAAGCATGCTGTCCTTCTCTAGGGAATGGCCCTTCCTGAGAGTAGGCCCAAAGGAAGGGAAATGGAGCACAGCCACCTCCCTTCCAAGGTGCATTCTGGGTGGGCTTCAGACAAGACATACGTGTTTCCTCTTCTGGAAGTCTATGGAAGTTTTGATAGTCTTACAAATACCATAAAGCAGTAGTTTTCTTTAACCATTTTGAAGAATAGCACAAAAAGAAAGTAAAATACTAAATAAATGCACAGAACAGTTGCCGTACCATTTCAGAAGCCCCTCATTTCTCTCCCATTGACTCCCATCATTAAGCTCAATAGCATATCGCTACTATCACGTCTAACATTAAAAGTAAGTTTGTTTATATAAAGTCACTTTGAACTTTTTTTAAACAATATTTTTTAACTTTGAATAAATTGAAAAATTGCATATATTCTTTCTTGATAAGTTTATTAATTTAAACCCTTTATTTTTATATTCATCAGTGTCTTTATGTGAAAATATATTTTATTCATTTTCATTTCCAGGTATCACGTCATTGTAATTGAAACAACAATTTATCTTTTATTGATCAACATTTTTAAAGTGTATATCTAGTAACAGAAAATGAATATGATCATTCCTTTAGACACATATTTGGCATTTCTGTAATGTGAATTCAGAGAAAATGCTAGGTCATAGACAATGTATAAGTTTAACATGAGTAGATAAGGCTATAAAGATTTTCATAATGTCTTTAGTGCATGGCAGCCCTATAAGCAATGTGGAATGACACCGGGTGTCCCCATCAAGATTTTCAGCCTGGGAAAGCTGCTGCAGGTTCCTATGGGTCTGGATGGACTCGCTGGCGGGGGGTTGCTCCTTAAGCAGTGGAAGAGGAGTCTCTCTGCTCCATAGCCTCAACAGGTCAAGTTGTTGCTAGATGTGTTTGATCTCCATGCTCGTTGGTAGTTACAGGCACTCGTCATGTCCTGGTTTTCATATTTCAGTAGAAAATGTAGATATCATGCTCGCTTCGGCACCACATATACTAAAACCAGAATGATACAGAGATGATAAGCGTGGCCCCTGCACAACGATGACACACAAATTCGTGAATCATTCCATATTTAAAAAAAAAAAGAAAAAGAAAGAAAATGTAGATATCACTCTAATTATTAACTACTTGGTGTTAAACCTATCTTTTCATGTGACATAATTTAAGGTCTTTCTATTTGTATTTAACAAACTGTTGTTATATTATAGTGAGGTAAGGCAGACATTTCTTTTTATAGTAGTATGCTTTGTAAGTAATTCTCCTACATATAGGTTACAATGGATCTCTTGCGTAAGGAAAAGTTTCAATTGTCTCTTAAAATTTGACCTTTCCTTCTCTTTCTTTTTCTTGTAAGGTTATGATGACCTAATTACATTTTATATGATATTTCCTGTACCTAATGTTATTTTCTGTCTTTTAAATCATATTATCTGTACTTACTTTAAATTAGTGGTTAACCTGTTCTCATTTTCAGTTCACCAAACAACTCTCTAACAGAATTTTCACATATGTTAATCATATACTTTATTCTATCCCTTCATCTATATGTCAGTTCTCCATATGGTGATATCTTTGGAGCAGATATGCTGCTATACAAACAGTATTTCAAATACCAGTAGACTCATTTATGGTGGGTGAGTTTCACTTTAGCTTCTAAACCAAAAGCAATTAGAAGGAAAGGCTCAGCAATCTACTATCAACAGTGAATAAAGACAAATCCTATAAATCACTGTGATGTGAAGTGAAACCACTTGTTAAGGTTCGTCTCGCCACAGTCCCTGTAACTCTCCCCCGGTCACTGGGTGTTAATTGTTACTGCTAGGTCCCCTTGAGTTGGCTCCAACTCTTAGCCACTCCAGTTACAACAGAAGGAACCCCTGCCTTCTCCTCTGCCATCTTCACAACTGTTCCTATGACTGAGCCCCTTGCTGCAGCCACTGCTACTGGGTGGAAGCATAGACAATATGCAGAGCAGAAAAGTATGCTGAATCAATGAGAGGGGGTGAGATACAGTCAGCAAATAGGGCCCTTCTAGCCATAGCTCCTTATGTGACGTGTTATAATGTGGATTTTTCTGCCAGAGGCATCTATGTCATTTTTGAGGCAGTTCTCTCTTACAGGATTAAGTTTGGGTTAAGACCTGAGGATAAGGCCATCATGTTTGGTAAAATGGAAGGGAATCAAAGGAGAGGTTCTAGACAAGATGGAGTGACACAGTGGCAGCAACAATGGGGTCTGACACAGGAACAATTGTGAGAATGGCATGGGACCGGGCAGTGTCTTGTCCTGTTGTGTGTAGGGTCGCTATGGGTAGGCACCTACTCAATGGCACCTAACAACAGCAAAATCCGCTCTTAGTCGGAAGTGTGAACCTAGTCAGCCCTGTTTCCTTGAGGTTATCGTTAATGTTACTTTAGTAGAAGGTGTGACTGAAGACAAAATCTTTCATTTTCTTTGGAGTTATGGTCAACCAAAAGACAAACCATTCCTCCATCAATGCCATCCTTCAATGCATAAGAGCCATCTGTAACACAGAGACACATTTCAGGACCATTTAAAAGAGCAGTCCAAGATCCATGTCTGAAGTAGTGGAGCCTGCTGAGACAAGATACACGAGAGTGTGTGGTATGGAGACTCAGAGAAGCAGTGCTTGCACTACGGGCACCTTCTCATCTGCCCCAAGACAATAGGACTTTGAGACAGAATGACAGGCAGGCTGGGTCATGGCCCATGGAGTCAAAGGACAAGGGAGCACAAGGCTGAGAAACTGAGAACCTGAGAGAGACTTGACTTCTGCCAGAGGAGTTCTGGGATGTGCATCAATGACTGTTAGAGAGTTACTTAATGAATGGAAAATCAGAACAGGTTAACAACTACTTTAAAGTACAAAAAAGATAATATGATTTCAAATACAGAAAATAACACAAGGCACAGGAAATACCACATAAAATGTAATTAGGTCATCATAACATTAGAAGAAAAAGAAAGAGAACGAAAAGAAAAAAAATTAAGAGACAATTGAAACTTTTCCTTAAGCAAGAGACACAGTGTACCATATAGGGTAGGAGAATTACTTAACAAGCATACTAAGTTAAAAGTGAATGTCTGCCTTAACTCACTATAATTAGTGTGTTAAATACAAATAAAAAAACCCTTAAAGTAAGTCACATGAAAATGTTGGGTCAGCATCAAGTAGCTAATTATTAGAGTGATAATTACATTTTTATTGAAATATGATGAGTTCCTGTAATTACCAATGAGCATGGAGATCCAACACATCTAGCAATTACTTGATCTGTTGAGGCTATAGAGTAAAGAGATTCTTTTTCCATTGCTTAACTGGCAAACCCCCTGCCCTCAAGTGAATCCAGACTCATATGAGCCTATATGACAGTGATTCTCAACCTTTCTAGTGCCACAACCCTTTAATACAGTTCCTCGTGGTGGTGACCCCAACCATAAAATTGTTTTTGTTGTTACTTTATAACTGTAACTTTGCTACTGTTATGAATCATAATGTAAATATGTGATATATAGGATGTATTTTCATTGTTATAAATTGAACATAATTAAAGTATAGTGATTAAGATTCATCTTAATTACAAAAACAAAGATCTAGAAAATTGTAATGATTTTCTAAAGTATTTTGATAGATTGACAGAGTAAATATTTTACACATTAGAAACTGATTGGACTTGTTCAGGGGGACATGGGAGAGAGGAAGGTGAGGGAAAGGAAGTGATGTTAAGAAGCCCAGGGACAAGGGAACAACAAGTGACCCAAAATCAGTGGTGAGGAGGGTGTAGGAGGCCTGGTAGGGCATGATAAAGGGTACAGTAACCGAGAGGAATTACTGAAACCCAAATGAAGGTTCAGCATGATAGTGGGATAAGAGGAAAGTAAAAAGAAATAGAGGGAAAAAGTAGGAGGTAAAGGGCATTTACAGAGGTCTAAATATAGGCATGTACATATGTAAATATACTTACATATGATGATGGGAAATAGAACTATGTGCATATATTTATAGGTTTAGTATTAAGGTAGCAGATGGGCATTGGGCCTCCACTTAAGTACTCTA
>NW_022111373.1:133719653-133735131 GCF_000313985.2 Echinops telfairi
CTGGGAGGGTGGAGGGAAGGTGGGTTAGAAAGGGGGAACCGATTACAAGGATGTTCATATAACCTCCTCTCTGGAGGTTGGGCAACAGAAAAGTGGGTGAAGGGGGACATTGGACAGTGTAAGATATGACAAAATAATAATGACTTGTAAATTATCAAAGGTTCATGAAGAAGGGGGGAAAGGAGAGGGAGGGGAAAAATGAGGAGCTGATGCCAGGGGCTCAAGTGGAAAGCAGCTGTTTTGAGAATGATTAGAGCAACAGATGTGCAAATGTGCTTGACACAATGGAAGTATGTATGGATTGTGATAAGCACTGTACGAGTCCCCAATAAAATAATAAGAAAAAACATATCAATCTTGTAGGTAAAGTTCTGCCTTTGTGAATAAATATTATGGAAAGCTTAAAAAAAAGAGTTGTATGAGCCCCCAATAAAATGATTAAAAAGAAGAAAAAAAACTGATTGGACTGTTGACAAATTCAAAAATTTCTAGATCCCAAGTATAGTTCAAAACAAGGAAAATTGTCAGGTCATGGGAGCTCTGTAATGATAGAATGGGATAGAATGGGGTTCTATTTTTACTAGTTGTATTCTAGTATAATTTCAATATATGTCTTGAAAATGTTTTTAAAATAACTCAATCCGTTAAATCATTAGACTAGAAAATATTTAAGAGGAATCTCGACTTTCAAATTAGTTTGCTTTCAATACTGCAAACTATCTTTAAGGCTAGGGCAGCCAGTAATTTTCTGTCATCCTTAGTTTAGCATGTACTTCTTGCAAATTGGATTGTGTACCCTTCTCTTTGAAGCAATGAAACAATTGACTTCTTGAACCCCCTTTTAATTAAATGACATATAGCACAATTTAAAAATGCATAGACTAAAAGAGCATTTTCAAATCTTCTTTAATAAATACAGATTAAGAAAAAATAAAATGCAGCTGTTAACCAATCTAACCTAAAGCTAAGTAAGCAATAATAGTCAATATTTTAACATACCACTACTGTAAGAAAAGTCTAGCTCAAGCGTGACCAGCCTTATTTTATGTACATAAAATAAAAACTAATCAAGAAAAAAATAAAGAAAATGTATAGTTATTTGTTGGATAGTATTTTACTCTTTAAAGTAATCATTATTGAATTCAATGACTTCCTCTGTGCTCATAAATATATTTCTTCAGGGGACATCGGTGTAAACTTCAAGTTGTACCAATAGGAGTATCAAACTATTTTCTCTTTCTTAAGTCTTAAAATACCAAAGGTGCTTATTAAACAAGATGCTATTTATCTTTATTCCTACATCAAATTAACAGACATAGTACCATTCTCATTTTTAAATGTTTCTAAGTTTGAAATGCAACAAATTCTACAGCAAAGGTAACAACATATGTACAAATAGGTATCAGCAAACTTATACGTATTCTTGGGAGTCTAGTCTTACTTTTCTCCCCACATCCATTCAGCCTGCACGCTAATTCATGCATCGACTCTCAGTTCTCTGCTATTGCAAAACTGTGCATATAACAATCGTTATTTCTATTGTCTTTCATTCTTGTACTATTCCCAGCATCTTCCTCATTTCATAAGAACCTCTTGTCGCCGTCCCTTTCCCTAGTTAACATGCGTCTATCCCCAGCCACATGCAAATATATCCATAAACGTGGGTGAGCAACGAGGGGACAAGCATACAAACTTCTTAGCTAAAACCAGCTACTGGTTCTTTTGGGTGCCACTTTCCTGATTGATTTTATGGATCAATTATTTTGGCTGCCTCAATATTGTTTTTGCTCTATTTAACTTCTAACTTTTATCTTTTTTCTGCTAAATGTATGTACTTAAAAATTCATTTCTACTTCCTTTAGGTTTGCTTTGTGGTTCTATTTATAAGTTGTCTCATTTATTTGAAATTCAGTTTCCGTATGTATTATGTTGATTATTGTTATAATATGAGAAGTTGAAATTAACAAGATTAGTTTGAGAATAATTTTATCTATATCTTATCGCCTTTTTAGTTAGTAGTCATATCATCATTATATTCTAGAAAGTCCACCTGTTGTGTTGTTGAAAAAAGGTATGCACGATGTAGAAGCTGTCTTTGTTGTGGTTAAGTTTCCATAGCGTTGGTTCCAGGTGAGAGCTCCCTTGCGTATAACACAGTGAAACACCTGGTCTTGCTCCATCCTCCCAATTGCTCTTCTGTTTGAGCCCAGTGCTGTACCTACTATGCATTCTGCTGGGTCTGTTCTTTGGAATAGATGAAGAAGGTGTTCATCTTACAAAGGTCTATCATGCGATCTTCAGCACCACTTTTATCACCAAGGTCATACCCTCCAACTGCTGTCTCCTCCCCCTCCCCCGCTTTTTGTTTGTTTGTTTCTATCCTTTTTGTTACTATCCTTTTTGACAATGAGTGCAGTACCCCCTCCTCATTCCTGCCATAAGAAACTACTCCTGATTCAAAATGGCTGATACCAGTCCATTTTAGTCCACGATGATGCAGAATATGGGTCTTGGTGTAGTCCATTTCAGTTTTGAAGAATATCAATTTTCTCCTAGATTCATACTTCATACAGTCCAGTTTCAGTCATTAATGGATATTTGCTGCTGTGTCTCCCCATTTTGAGCCTTGCCCCATCAGCAGATGGTCCTAAAGGTTTGCTTCTAAAGGCTTTCCTCCGTTCACATCATTATGGCTGATGCTAAGTTTAGAAGACAGACCTTCCTCACTCTTATTTTGAGTGCCTGCTGACCTGAGAGGCTCATTATCTGGTAATATTTTGACAATATTCTGTGGCTATTCACGAGATTTTCAGTATCTGACAATGTTCTACTGCTGTTCATATGGTTTTCAATGGTGGATCCTCTGAAGTCGACAATCTATTCCTTATTCATAGTCTCAGAGTCTATTCTTAGTCTGGAAACTCTGCTGAGACTGTTTGCTTTGGGTGACCCTGTTGGTATTTGAAATACCAGTGACCAAAGTTTTCAGAAACACAGTAACACAGAAGCCAGCACAGTATAGCAAACCAGAAAATGGTGGAGACTCGCCATAATTCTGTGCAAATTACACTTACATTACGTATTTATCACTGCCCAACCTGCTAGGATGTTAGTTTCTTATATTCACTGTGCACGTTGCATGTGTGTACAGATAACTTATGTGGGTGCATTATGGGGAAAATATAATAGTTATGGCTCGCTATATTTAAAAACAAATGTCCCTAGTCTGTTGTGTTTATTTTGTTGATTTATGTCTTCCCTTACTTTAGAAAATTCTCAATTATTGTATTCTTGGTTTGTGTTTTTGCTCCATTTCTTTTGTTCTGCTTACAGAAATACAAATTATGTTTATGTGTGTTTTATCCATATCCATATTTGCTTGAAGCTATTTGTACTGATTTTTCCTTTTTGCTTCAGAGTTTTTGTTTTGTTTGAACAAAGATATTTTAAAGTGTGTCTGAATGTTTTCAGATCTGTCTTTTCTTATCTTCTTTCCTTTATTTGCTTCTAATATAAGGTAATTTGCCTCAAATAGCTAAACTAACCATTGCCACCCCCAGCTTTTCATTATAATGTGTTATCAGCTCATGTTTTATATTTGTGTGTCTGAGACCTTGTTTCTAGATATTGTTAAGACTTTGAAGTGGTTCGGATTGATTCAATCATGCCCAAAGAAGTAAAACTGGCACAGACCCTATAGAACTTTAAGGTGGCCTGAAATGCTAGACCCAATGGCTGGAATGGGCTAGAGGGAAAATGTGTAGTGAGTTCTTTTAGGAGTCTGACACACCGGATTGTCATATTTTCAGGACTATGGAGAGTGACAAACATTTAAAGTGGGACTGTAGGCTGCCATCTTGGAGAAGAATACCACTGTTTCTGAATCTGTTCAAAACCCCACTCACAAGAGATTCCATTGCTGTTGTTTGCTTGTTTCCTAAGAGGGAGATTACATTTCTAGAAAAACTGTAACCTGTATAGTTTCCCATTGTGGTTATCACTCTTGTTCGCTCAATTTTAAAATCCAGTTCTGTCCCGAGTTTGTTTCCTTGGTTAAGGGAAGAACTAGTTTAAAGCACTGGCTGTTTTTGTTTTATTGAATTTATTTTGACTCAGCCGTTTAGTGTATAGGTCTTCTTTCACTCTGTGCTTTTTCTGTTTTCTCTTTTTTTGTGTGTGTGAACTGTTTTCTATTTTCTCTTGTGTGTGTGTGTGTGAAATTCCTTTCCCCGTCCCCCCACCCTTTCCTTGGAATTTGTCTTGGTTCCATAAAGGTGCTATTTATCACCCACAACACAATTCAAGCCAGTTCTGCTAGTTATAGTCAACATTCAGTAAAAATAATTTTGCTCAAAACCTTCATATCTGGGGGATGTCTTTCCTATTTTCCTGTTCAACTCTTGCTATATATTTTTCCACAATTCCAATTATTTCAATGTTTAAATTTCTGACTCTACATTTCCATATAATTTCAGATACTTCATTTGCTCTGAGATCTGAGATAATTCATATTAAGACTATAATGATTCTAGCAACATTTATTCTATCTTATCATTTTTTGTTAAATGAACTTGCAGTGATATATTTAATGTTTTAATCCAACAAAGCTTTCTTAGCCACACTTTTTTCTCTTTTATCACTTCAATGGTATTATAATGGTATAATTTTTAAAAGCTCATTGTTATTGATTTATGCCATTGATACTGTGTAAGATACATATACAACCTACACTTTGCTTCCCTTTTTAATCTGTTTGCTTCAAGAAGTTAATTGCATGGAAAAAGTTTAATGTCAACACCCATGTCTAACACAACTTTTTTTCTGAGCAGCTTTTAAGTCTATTGGATACGGTCAGCTGGCAGACAGTGAAAGAGGTATGAAGCAGGGACACTGTGAATCAATCTGCCCCTGAAAGTACATCTTTGTATTATCTCTAAGAAAATCTTAGCTTAGTAGTGCACAGGGAGGATGTGAGTGTAATTAAAGTGTTGCCTTCATAAATTGGCTATTAGTAGGAAAGATGAATCAGACGGAGAGACAGGAGATAGAGACCCCTGAGGCACAGGGAGGGAAAGTGTCTCAGGGGTGAGACGCATTGGGAGTGCAAGCTATCTAGAACTGCGACCTCCATAGCCTAGGACAATCTCATCATTAACCCACAGGCATCATACCCCAAAGCTGATTCTAAATTCCAAGGTCATCAAACCCAATACTCGTTTTCCTGACCTTTGCATGTATACTTTCTTGTCTATGGCAAGGCAAGACCCAGCCAAAGGGAGAACATGACTGAATTTATTATTACTGTACCTTAAAAACTAGTCCCAGGCCTGGGACTGGTCCTTTCATGACCTGGAGATGCAGAGGGACCAAGTTCCCTAAAACCCACAGACACAAATCATTCAGTGGCAACTCACCTGAGGCCCCACCTCCTGCATTGGGTACTTTATTTTTCCTTTCCAAATAAACTCTGCTTTTTGCTTGCTGGTTTGTGGTCTGCAAGTCCACTCCATTTCAGAAGCCAAGAGCCCCTGGACACATCAGCGCAATTGCAACAATACTAGCATATATGTTTGAGAATCAGAGATATATCTATGGTTTAGTCCAAGATATTTTCTGGCCCACATATGGCAGTGAGGGCTTTCATTCTATAGGATGCCCATTGGAAGAATATCAACATAGTAACACAACCTAGAAACACATTTACTGATACCAATCTGTATAGAGATGTATAATTTACTGGAATTCTCCTCATTTCAGTTTCTACAATCTATACTCTACAATTTTGTGTCTTCATGCTGCAATAACAATTATGCTATAGAATGTAAAGTGAATAAATTGAAGAGCACAGTATTTCTCTAAATTAGTGGTTCATTATTAGATATAATCATTCTCAAAATAATACCATGATTTAAATTTTTATCTGAAAACACACAGAACATAAACACGTTTATGTTCTGTTACCAAGAATAGGAGAAAGTGAAAGAAGAAATCATTTAGTGAATTATAGGTACATTTTTGGGGGGAGGGGCAGGTGTGTGCAGGTACATAAAGAAAATGTTTTGAAACTGATTGTAGTAGCAATTGTATGATACTGTTTGATATGATTGAGCTATGAAATGATATGCTATCTGTAAGAACTCCCAATGAAATGGATTTGGAAATAAAATAAAGAAAATATGAAATATTGCTTAGTAATTAAGCAAGAGCTATATAGCTGTCAAATATTTTTTATACATAAAAAGATACTTAAAACCTATCTGAATAAATATTTGAATGGGAGACAATACATAGTGCTCATTTAAGCCTCACTTTAGCATATAGATAACTGTTAGAGTCTATATGTTCTGTTTCATTTACTACTGATTTGGGGAATATTTAAGCTATTTGGAAATAGAAAGTTTATTTTCAGGTGCTGGATCTTAATTTTATAAGCTAGGAGATTGGCTTTTTTTATTTCCTCTGCTTTTATCAAATGGTTCAAGCTTGGGACAATCCTGAGCATGACGCAGGACTGGGCAGTGCTTCATTCTGTTCTGCACTGTGTTGCTAGGGCTTAGAACCAATACAATGGCACCTAACAACAACAATGACAATGACAATTTGTTCCATCTGCTGGCTAGGAAGTGGTAGAATATGTAACAAGTGACTTGGGTCCAGATGGGAAGCTATATATTAAGAGTGGTAAGACCATTCAATCAAACTTGTTTGTTGGGTTGGGGGAGGGAGAGAAGGAATTGATGAGAGAGAGAGAGAGTTTTTATATAAGTTCTTTCATATACCT
This sequence comes from Echinops telfairi, assembly GCF_000313985.2. NCBI lineage: Eukaryota > Metazoa > Chordata > Mammalia > Afrosoricida > Tenrecidae > Echinops > Echinops telfairi. Next base: position 133,726,435 of record NW_022111373.1, read on the forward strand.
AAAGCAAAACCAAACTCATTGGTATTGAGTTGGTGCTGACTCAGAACGACCCTATAAGATGGGAAAAACTGCCCCTGTGAGGATATGAGACTGTTAACTCTTCACAGGAATAGAAAAATCCCTCTTTTTCTGGTGTGGTAGCTGGTGCTTTCAAACTGTTGACCTTGTAGTTGGTAGGCCAATTCGTAATCACTATGCCACCAGAGCTCCTACCCTATATAAGTGAGCAGAAAACAGTTCAAGATTGAGTGAGTGGTCCCATTCTGAGCCTCCTCTCTGAGTCCATTGACTTGCCACATTTCCTCCCACGTCTTAGCTTTTTATATCCATCATGGCATTTTGAGAGCTCATTACTATGTCACACTAGCTCCATTTTAACAACAGCAAAAGATAATAAAACATGAGAGCACATACTACGAAATGATGAGAAAATTCCCCTATGATTTCTAAAATAGCATTTGATTATATATATGTTAAGTTTCAAAAATGTTGAACTTTTAAATTAGATGTTTAGAAATGTATAGAGAAAAGACCAAAAAAGGAGCACTAAAAATAAAAAGCATTTTTTGATCAATAGAGAATGACTAACCACATCTTCAATTTTCATTAAGGTGCATTTGACAACTGCTATTTCTGCATTAATAGCACCGTTCTCTCTTCTGGTAGAAATCCTTTCCCCTTGGAATCCGTTTTTCTCTCATTGAGTTCCAAACCTCCTATTTGTAGAATATTTTGGGAATCCAAACAGTTTCCAAGGTCTTCACCAGCAAATTTAAGGAATTGCTGTTTTAATTGGACTATAGAACACACTCTATTTTATACCATAAAGTGTATCTATTTTGTTGTCTGGCTTTTTAAAAAGACAACTACAAGAGCTATCATTCTGGCTACATTTCAGCATCGCTGGTTCAAATATTTCTCTTTGAAGTAATTGAATATTTTAGTACAAATTCTACAACTGGGATTTCTTTTGACTTGCATGCTTTCCAGAGTTATTTGAATCACTGGGGGATTCATTTTAACCCTTTTTAAACATAAGCACTTTGCTTTTCTATTCCTATCCACAATATTATTCTTGCAAAGTAAAATATGAATGTAATAGAATGTATAGAATATATATGGGTTCCTTTGTGGGTACTTTTGCCTGAACTAATTTTCTAACCAGAGAGATTTCTTTAAAGTAATAATAATTTCAGTGTTAGGTTACAATAATCTCAGAAGACTTTGGTTTTATTTTTAAAAGTAACTCTGATTACCTTTGAGAAGTTTAATTTTCACAAAGCTGGGATTGTTGCAGGTTATGCACACTAATGGAATACCTTGGAGTATAACTTGCTCCATTGTTGATTACTAACTGAAAGGTTGGCAGTTTGAGCCCAACCAAAGGCACGTCAGAGAGACAATTTAGCAATTTGCTTCTGAAGGTCATAGCATCAAAAACCCTATAGAATGTAATTGAACAGGGACACACCTTGTAATTATCAAAGACAATTGCTTTGGTTTTGTTTTTGGTAAGCTAATTGATAAACAACTGAGGCCACTTTTGTTATGTGGCTAGATATAATTCTTGTGCTAAATTCATTGGAAAATACTTTCCAAGAAATATTCAGAAGGAAACAATCACAACATGTGTTAGACAGGATTCTCTAGAGAGATAAAACCAAATTGCTGATAATTTAATATATTTATTTATAAAGATAATTAGATATATAACAAGGAATGAACTGTTAAATCATATGCAGTTAAATATATAATACAAAAAAGAAACAGTTAAATTATAAAGCACTACAAATGGCTCAATTCAACTCACTGCCGTGAGAGAGATGTGAGAGACTAGCAGTCCTTCCAGTCCGATCTGCTGCCAGATCTTCCTCTATTTATAGAGAGAGCTAGGCTATGTCAGCACAGCAGCCAATCAGAAGGCAGGTCACCAACTGCCAGCCAGGTCACCAACTGCCAGTCCCCAGCTCCAGCGATGTCTTAAAGGGACCTCAACTTACAGCGACACAGTCCACAGGCTAGGGGTCCCACAGGTAGGGTAGCCTTTAAATTGAGGCACAGGACAAGCAAGGCAGCCGCACACTGATCCGATGATCAAAGAGCGAGAGACAAGAAAGGCGAGACTCACCAAGGCATTTATCTCTTTGCCCTTCAGTTAATCCCACTTGTGTTTATCGGCCAGGCTGGCACAATAAACTCTCTCACAACATAAAGACAGTGTATTCAAAGCACTATGTTTCAATACTACTGAATTAGATAGGCACTTGAGAATTAATTTCACAAGGAGAGAATTTGTCACATCTGTTGTCTTTACAATGAAGTTGTTTGCGTTGTTCTCATTGCAGATTTTAGAAGTACAGTGATAATTGTCTTTATAAACCTTCAAAAATATTGCCATTTAATTTGAAAATAAATCTAAGTATTTTCTGGAAACAATATGTGAAGTTAGCGTTTTGATTATTTTGTTTGGTTGTAGTCTTTGGTTATTCCTTTGTGGAATGGCAAAAATGAATGTTGCTAATGCATATTTTGAGCGCAGGGATAGGCATCACCCCTTGAATTTCTCAAAGACCATACTAGCTAGAGGAAATGGCTGACTGATGTCAAGATGGCTGACAGAAGGCCTGGCCCTGGCTAAAGGCAAGGTTCTCAGAGACCTAATCCCATATTTTTGTATCAATAGAACAATTTAGATGAGGATTAAGATAAACTAAATAAGGATTGAATTTGACTATTTTAGGGATTGAGTTTAGTATCTGATTTTAATTTGTTGTTACTGATTTCTTTGGCTTATTATTGATACAATGCTTGATAGAAATGTTTACCGGGTGGTATGAAAACATAAGCCCATTTGCTTGGAGCCATTAAAATTTAATCTTTATGTGGGTTATGTCACACCTGCACAGGAGGCTCTGAGAAGATAAGCCCCACCCAGTGCTTTGAAATATTCGGGATATTTGCATTCCAAGAGACTTAATTGGAGGCAAGGTTGACAGATTAAAGAAAAAGGCACTCTTGCTTTTTAAAGTTTGAGCTCTAGTGGTTTCTGTCAGAAGTAGGCAAAATTATGGAACCATGAAGAAAACTCCTCTCTAGGACTGAATGTTAAAGGAAGCTTGTGGGCAGGCTGAAATGATTGCTAGGTGACTATCTGGATCCACTTGTTGAGTGGAAGTAGAGAAATGCAGCAATGAAAAGACAGGTTGAGTCTGACCACTGACACCCATGGACGTGGTTTACAGGAACTAGAGGAGAATGTAACAGCGGGTTGACTGGTCTGAAGTTCATGACCTAGCACAAGGGGGCTGGCTTTGTTGAGAATTTGCATTGGGGCCATGGTCTAAAGACAAGACGACCAATTGGCACCCTGGTTGAGGCCAAGTGGGGCAGTCTACATTGAGTTGACCAGAACCCGACCAGATTTAGAGATTTTTAAACATGTGAATTGGTGAATATTGCTGCAGACTTTATGGATGGCCTGTCCTGATTTTGCTTTGCTTATGGATGCAAATTTCACAAGATTCCAATTGTAATGAAGATTTTTCACATCAAAGAATATGATTGTCTCCTCAGGGCACTGGGTTGTTATAAGTGGGCACAATAGAAATTGGATGCTCAAAATTTGAGGGGATAAAGACATGAAGTGGTTGGCTTACAAACTTTCATAGGTGGGTGAATATATTCATAAAAGTATAGGATTAAGGTGTAGGTGTTACTTAACTGCAAAGCATAGGATACTTTTATTTTGTCACTTATAGAGTATTATGTTTAAATGAGGGTGTCACATATTGAATTATATGCATTTTAGTTTTAACCTGTTAGGTAGAGATATGATTTTTCTTATTGTTTGTTTGAAAAGTATATATGGCTAAAGAGTCATAAGAAAGTGTTAAATTGACAAGGAGTGGTCTGTGCTAGTTACCTAATGTAGTGTCAATTTGGGACTTGAGAGGATTAAGAGTGAACGGGTGGAGTCTAGTCTGTAAATCGGGTCAGAGCCAATGAGGCCTCTGTGTAGGTATGACCTTCTCCTGAGAATTCTGGGAACTCCTGAATTTCTTGCTGGGAGACAGAGACACTTTCTCTCACTGTTCACTCCCTGAGAGATTATCTACTGATAAGACACATGGTGCTAAGCTGATAGAACCCAGACCCTGGAAACTGAAGTAACCACAAGTATCCACAAGATTTTCCACCTGCTGGCCTATTATCTTCCTGAATTCAGGGTCATTGCATGTGTTGTGTGAGTCTGAAGAGGAATTTATAGACTGGTACTGGACATGTGGGCTAATATTGGACTTATGGGCTTGGATTAGACTGGGCTGGGATGTTTTCTTAATGTACAATTGCTCTTGTATATAAAGCTATTTTCTATACACATATGAGTGTCTGTGGATTTATTTCTCTAGTGTACCAGATTAACACAGGCTGCTATCTGAAAGGTCAGCAGTGTTCAACACCAATAGCCGTTCTTCAGGAGAAACATGAGCCTTTCTACTCCGGTGAAGAGTTATAATCTCAGAAACTCATAGGGGCAGTTCTATGTTGCCCTAAAGAGTCACCATGAATTGACATCTATTCAGTGGCAGAGAATTTCGAGTTTTACAAGAACTCAGAAAGGAGGGACAAAGAAAGATTGTGGCATGAGGTTGGAATCAGTGGAGCAAATATCTGTGTTTAGAGGCTGTTAGGTACTGCTGAGCCGGGTCTAATTCTTGTTAGTCCTGTGTACAACAGAAGAAAACAGTGCTCAGCTCAGCACCTTCTTTACAATTGTTGCTATGGTTAAGCACATTGTTGTGGTCACTGTGTCAGTCCATTTCATTTTGTAGTTTGCTGACCCTCTTCATTGTCAAATCAGATTTCCTTCCCCAATGGAAATCGTGTCTACTCCTGCCATTTTCCTTTGCTTTGTTTTGTTTTTATTGTTATTGCAACCCATTTTCTTTCATCTTCAAGTTCAAATATTTTAATATTTCCCTCTTTCAGATTGTCCTTAAGATTTCCCCAATCTTCTTTAAACATTCAATTCATTTCCAAATTTTTTCATTTTGGACAGAAACCCATACATTTGTTGCTTTATGATATGAAAGGGTTCACACACTATATAATGCTGAAGGGAATGGTAGACAAAGAACCAATAAGCATTGTAAACATATATTCCCCGAATCAGAAACCCGCTGAATAGGTCTACCAAACACTCCAAAAGATGAAACAAGAAATCACAGCCTCAACAATTATAGTGGGTGACTTCAATATACCACTCTTTGATAAAGAAAGATCACAGGAAAACAAACTCAACAAGGAGGCCAGAGATCTAAACACTACAATTAGACAATTTGACCTGATAGATATTTAGAGAGCTTTTCATTCAAATACAAATTCATTAACATTCTTCTCAAGCCCACATGGCACATAGTCAATGATAGACCACATGCTGGGTCATAAGGCAAAGCTACATAAATTTAAGCACATTGACATCATACAGACCTCTCTCACTGACTACTGTGCCATAAAGCTGGAAATTAACAAAATGAAGACGAAGAAGATAAAAGCAAATAACTGGAAGATGAATAACTCTACTGAAAAAGGAGTGTGTACTGGCACAGATCAGAAATGAAATTAGGAAATTTCTAGAAACCAATGAGAATGAGCACACGGCATACCAAAATTTATGGGACACAGCAAAGGCAGTTATCAGAAGTTTGATAGCAATACATGCACACCTGAGAAAGGAAGAGAGACTCATGATTGATATGATGGCACAAAATTTACAAATAGTGTAGAGTCAGCAGGACAATCCTACTAATAGGAAAAGAAAAGAAATAATAAAAATCAGGGCTGAAATTCAGGAGGGGGAAAATAAGAAAACAATGGGAAAAATTAATGCTCCTAAAAGGTGGCTGTTTGAAAGGATAAACAGAATAAACAAACTGCTGGCAAACCTAACCAAAGAAAAGAGGTAACAAATTTCAATAGCAAGAGCAAGACATGAAAGAGGGGACATTACAACATACCCTAATGAAATCAAAAGGATAATTACACAGTACTACGAAGGATTGAACTCCAATGAATTCTACAACTTTGAGGGCATGGACGAATTCTTGGAAAAACAATCCCTCCCTAGACTATCCTCAATGAATGTCAAGAATCTCAACAGACCCATAGCAATAGAAGAAATAGACAAGGTTATCAAGGGATTACCAATAAAAAAATCCCCTGGACCAGATGGCTTCACTGGAGAATTCTAACAAGCATTTAGGGAAGAACTAACACCAATCTTACACAAACTCTTCCAGAGCATAGAAAAAGACGGCAAACTCCCGAACTCCTTCTATGAATCTAGTATAACTCTGATACCAGAACCAGGCAAGGATCCCCAAAAATCGAGAACTGCAGACTAATATCCCTAATGAACTAGATGCAAAAATTCTTAACAAAATACTAGCCAACAGAATACAAAAGTACATAAAACAAATAATTCACCATGACCAAGTGGGATTTATATCAGGGATGTGGAGATGATTCAATATACGAAAGACCATTAGTATTATTCGTCACATTGACATGAAAAACTATAAGAACCGCATGATAATATCGATAGATGCAGAAAAAGCATTTGACAACATCCAACACCAATTCCTGCTTAATAAACTTGAGAAGATAAGAATAGAAGGAAATTCCACAAGACAATACAAGCTATGTATGAAAAACCAACAGCCAACGTGGTAGTCAATGGAGAAAAGACTAACAAAATCCCACTTAATAAGGGGACCAGAAAAGATGCCCCTTGTCCCCACTCTTATTTATTATCATGCTGGAGGTTTTAGCTAACACCATAAGGCAAAGAAAAGACATCAAAGGTATTCATCTGGGGAAGGAAGAGGTGAAACTATCGTTATTTGCAGATAATATGATTTTACAGATTCAAAATCCCAAAAGCTCCACAAGGGGAGTACTGGAAGCAATAGAAGAGTTTGGCAGAGTGGCAGGATACAAGATCAACAAACAAAAGTCCATCAGACTGTTAAACACATCAGATAAGACCACAGAAGAAGAGATCAAAAAGATGGTACCCTTCACAATAGTCTAACACAAATTGAAATATCTAGGGATATACCTGACTAAAAGAACAAAAGCTCTATATGGGGAAAACTACAGAACACTATTACAAGAAACCAAGAGCGACCTCAACAAATAGAAGAATGTCCCATGCTCATGGATTGGAAGTCTCAATATAGTCAAGATGTCAGTTCTGCCAAAGGCACTATATAAGTTAATGCAATCCCAATACAAATACCCTCATCTTTTATTCAAAGAAATGGAAAAAGAGATTACCAACTTTATATGGAGAGGGAAGAAGCCCATAATTAGCAGAGAACTCCTCAAAAAGAAGGACACAATGGGAGGGCTTGCTTAACCTGACTTTAGCACATACTATCCAGACACAGTTGTCAAAACCACATGGTATTGGTACAGTGACAGATGCTCAGACCAATGGAAAAGAACTGAAAACCCAGAAATAAAATCATCAGCATACAGACAACTAATCGTTGATAAGAGCCCCCAAAATAACAAATGGGAAGCAGATACCCTGTTTAACAATTGGTGCTGGAAAAAATGGATATCTACCTGCAGTAAAATAGCAAGACCCTTATCTCACTCCATGCACAAGAATAAATTCAAGGTGGATCATAGATATTGAAGTTAAACCACAAACTATTAGGGCCATCAATGAGAGAATTGGGACCAACTTGAGGACTTTGGCACAGGGAATACATAGGCTATCAGAAATAGGGAAGAACACAAACACATAGGAGGCACAGATTGACAAGTGGGAAACACTGAAGACAAAACACCTGTGTACATCAAAAGAATTCACCAAGAGAGTAATAAGAGAGTCCATGGACCTGGAAAACATCTTTAGCAATGACACATCAGACAAAGGCGGTATTACTAAAATCTACAATACTCTGCTAGCTCCCAAAAAGAAAAAAAACTAATTGCCCTCTGAGGAGGTGGGCAAAGGACCTGAACAGAAGTTTCACAGGGGCAGAAATCCGAATGGCCAACAAACATATGAGAACATGTGCCCAATCTTTAGCCATAAGATAAATGCAAATTAAAACAACAATGATCTACAACCTACACCCTCAAAGATAGGCCAATTCAAAAAATCAGACAGCAACAAGTATTGGAGGGGCTGTGGGGAGGCAGGAACTCTCATCCACTGCTGGTGGACCTGTAAGTATGTACAGCCACTATGGAAATTGATCTGGTGACATCTAAAGCAGATGGAATTCGAGTTACCATATGACCCAGCAATCCCCCTACTGGGCACATACCCAGAAGAGACAAGAAACCAACCAAGGGCAGACATCTGTGCTCCAATATTCACTGCAGCACAGTTCACAATTGCAAGGAGTTTGAACAACCCACATTTCTCTCAACTGAGGAGTGGATTAAAAAGCTGTGGTATATACATACAATTAATTACTACACATCGCTAAAAAGCAGTGATGAACGTATGGAGCACATTGCTGCATGGGAAGAACTGGAGGAAATCATGCTAAGCGAAGTAAGCCAAGCACAAAAGGACAAGTACAGCATGAGTCCACTGAGGTTAGCTTTGGGAAAAAAATGCAAAATGGTCAATGGGAAAAAACTAATGTATACAAACTTTCCTAGGGTGAGGAC
>NW_022111373.1:133745882-133746875 GCF_000313985.2 Echinops telfairi
AGGTAGAACTATCATAACACATTGTTCCATATAGTCAACCCCAAACTCATAGCCATCAATTTGATACCAACTGATAATGGCCCTCTAGGCTAGGATACAACTGGCTCTGTGGGTTTCCAAGACTATAACTCTTTACCAGGGTAGAAAGTCTGTCTTTCTCCCATGGTGTGGCTCTATGTTTTGAACTGTGGACTTTGTGTTTAGGAGGACAACCGTAACCTCTACGCCAGTGGGGCTTCTTATGCCATAAACAGTCTTTGGTTTTTTAATTTGGTGGAAATTAGGGCAATAAACTTTTCAACAAACGTTTATAAAAACCTTATATTAAGAAAGAACAAACATGTTACAATTATTTATATTTTAAAAATTACATATTAACATCATTAATCACCTTGCTATATGTACCATATATACTCGAGTATAAGCCGACCTGAATATCAGCTGAGGCACCTAATTTACCACAAAAACTGCATAAAAAATGTGCTGAAAAACTTGGCTTATACATGAGTATATATGGTATTTGATTTTATACATTAGGAACCATTATGTTGAAAGTTCATAAACCTCACCAGCTGTCATTTAGTTTATATATATATATATATATCATAGATTATATATCATATATATACACATTATATACATATATATGTATATAATTTAGAGGAAGCAAGGGCTTGAACTAGCAACTAACAATATGGTGGAGACCGACTAACATGAGAGTGAAATGATGTAGCTAATATACTAACCAGTATTTATTTGTTCATAAATTAGTTACTCTGATATGACACGTGATGACTAATATCTCAATATCTCACAAAACTCTTTCTCATTTTCATTAGAGCGATTGGTGGTGGAATCTGCTCTGATGTATGGCAGGGGCATTAGTACAATTGCCCTATTCCACACTGTGGGAATAGCTTCTATCTTTAATACAGCCTAGATGAACCCAGAAGAAGAGAACATGCATACATGCCATTATATTACACATATTTT
>NW_022111373.1:133749378-133750542 GCF_000313985.2 Echinops telfairi
ACCTGGCACTCTTTGATACTCATCTTCCTGACATGATCACTGAAAACAAAATGGGTGCATAAGCAAATATGACGAAGAAAGGTGCTGGTGTCCGCCTATAAAAAGTTACAGCATCTAGGGTTTTAAATGCTTGAAATTAAACAAGCAGCCATCTATCAGGATAAATAAGCCCCAATGGAAGAAGCCCACCAGCCTGTGTGATCATGAGGTGTGGACGGGATCAGGTCCACTGAAGTTCACGTTTAGCACTGACTAGTAATGAGCCAATGGCATCACTTCTGTTTCAAATGAATATTATTCTGACAGCTAAATGTAACAACTCGGTATGCAGCTTCTGGAACCCCACATTTCTGATGGAAGTTACCCATTTGTAACTTTGGAAAAATATGTATATACCGGTTGACAAACTCATCTCTCTCTCTTTTTTTTCGGTTAGTGGGTAGGCAAATGGGAATGAGAATCATTCTGATATTGTGTCGATAAACAAAACTTTAATGAAAATGTGTCACAAGCATTATGAAAGTTTGATTCTACTTTTGCAGAAAAAAATCTAAAGATCAGTTTATATAGCTTTATTTTTTACCTTATTGAAATATACAGAAATTTAATATGTGTACATTATCTCTGACTTAAAATTATAATGTGTATATACATTGCCATTTAAAATGTCCATTCATTATACAATGTAATAAGAGAGGATCTTTAAAAATGTATTTAACATAAATGGTATCTATAGTTATCATCATAATAAATACTGGAATTTATTTTTAAATGTCTAATATAGTAGGTGCATTTAACATAATAAATCAGCCTCCAAACAATAATGTTCAATTGATAATAATTCATTAACCTGCTTGGAAAAAAGATTAAATTGTAAATTAATTTTAAAAAAAGATCCAAATCAAACCATTATATCCATGTGAATGAGGAGGCTTGGAGTGGAGATCCAAAGCCCATCTGTAGACAATTTGTCATCCCTCCACAGAAAAGTTACATGGAAGGGACAATTCAACCAGGGTGCAGTAGGGCACTGAGAAAACACACATAAAACCTCTAGTTCCTGAGTGCTCTCTCCCCCGCCACTACCATGACCCAGTTCTACCTTAAAAATCTGGCTAGACTGAAGTATACACGTTGGTGCAGGTAAGATCTCTAAACACATGG
>NW_022111373.1:133751876-133758946 GCF_000313985.2 Echinops telfairi
AACACAGCAGCTCTGATCTATTTCCAAAACCGTGCAGGGCTGCGGCTGCCTTGAGTTGGAACTAACTTATTGGCACTACGTTTGATTCTTCTTTTGAATCTCTAGCAATGCAGTCTCTAACTTAGTTTTCCTGAGGAGCTGCTAGTCGGTTCTGATCACTGAACACCGTCAGCAACTGAACACCTCATCACTCTCCCACCAGGGCTCCTTATAAAAGAAGTTCAAATGAGCATTTATTAGGAATGCTTGCTCTTTCAACTCTCCAGCTTCCAGGGCAATTGTAAAGGTGCTCAATTCTCACCTACTTCCCCAATATATAATAGGAAATTATATTAATAGAGCTTTCAGTTGTCTGACCAAGGGTCCCCCTTGAGAATTTCTTGAAAACGAACATAAGCAGGAAGAAAAAACCAACAAGTATACTCTCTGTACTTAGTTCAATACTTTCCTAGAGTGAAATCTACTGGAGAATTGTGGCTCTCACAGCCTGTGCCCTGGAACAGAAGCGTCGGGGTCACCTGAGAAATATTCACACATGTAAATATTAAGTTCCTCCTTAGAAACATAAAACCAGAAGCTATGTGGGGTGTCTGATAAGACTTCTATCTGATTCAAATTCAAGACAATGTGGAAGAAACATGATTCCAGGTGACTGAGTCTCCTAAGGGCCCTGGTGACACAGTAGTAAGTCCTTTGCTGTCAACTCTAAGAGCAGTGACCAGTGATCTGCTCCTGTGATGATGACCTAGGAAGTTCAATGGCATAGATCTACTCGGTCACATCGGGTGGTTATGAGTGAGAATAAACCAAATGTCACCCAAAAACAACAACAAAAGGAAGACAACAGGCTTCATTCTAGACATAAATAATTGATAGATTCAACTTTCCTCACTTATGCTTCATAGAGGAAGGATGCAGTTGACTTCTATAGAGTGAGGAAGTGTGAAAGTGGCTTTGATATTCCTTCAATTACTTAAGTTTGTGTCTGTAGGGAATTGTTCACTAAATACAGCCTCAGTGTAATTCATTCACATTTAGAACTATAACTTGAGGACTAGAAGAATACTTTCCTAGAAAATGTGACAGAAAATGTGTGGAAACTATCAGAGTGTACTGCTATTAAAAATATCAGCCTGAGCATTTCTGAAAATGAAAGGTTTTTTTAATCATCTTATTGGGGGCTCATATAATTCTTATCACAATCTTATCACAATCCATCCATTGTGTCAAGCACATATGTACAATTGTTGCCATCATCATTCTCAAAACATTTGTCTTCTACTTGAGCCCTTAATATCGGCTCATTTCCCCCCCTTCCTTCCCGCTTCCCCCTCCCTCATGAACCCTTCATAATTCATAAATTATTATTTTGTCATATTATTTTGCCAGATCTTCTTCTATTTATGGAGAGAGCTAGGCTATGTCAGCACAGCAGCCAATCACAAGACAGGTCACCAACCGCCAGTCCCCAGCTCCAGAGATGTCTTAAAGGGACCTCAACTTACAGCGACACAGTCCACAGGTTAGGCGTCCCACAGGTAGTGTAGCCTTTAAATTGAGGCACAGAACAAGCAAGGCACACTGGTCCAATGATCAAAGAGCGTGAGACAAGAAAGGCGAGGCTCACCAAGCCATTTATCTCTCTGCCCTTCAGTTAATCCCACTTGTGTTTGTCAGCCAGTCTGGCACAATAAACTGTCTTAAATGGGTTGACTTATGTTGCAATATATATTGAATATATAAATGTGCAAACAATCAGTCCCGGAAGAGGTACATTGAGCATGCTCCTTAAAGTATGAATTGGGAGATCTCTAATGTGCTTATTTTCAAAGTACTATTTGGAAGCGAAAAATGCTGGATAAATCATCATGTTTGGCAAAGTAGAGGATCAATAAAAGAAGGAGTCTGTCAATGGTTTGAATGGACACAGTGCTTATAACAATGGTTTCAAACATAGAAATGATCATGAAGAGAAGCAGACTAGACAAATTGTATTTTGTTATACACAAGATCAATATGAGTAATATATGACCCAAAACCCAATGGTGTCTATCAATCAAATCAATACATACATAAAGCATAATGAGAAATACAAAATACTAATGATAAATCACATCTTATAATGCAGAGAAGTTAATGTTAGATATATTATTCAACAGATGTATAACAGAAGTCTTAATTTGTCACCATTTTATTCCAAATGTATACCACATCATTTAATCTTCAAAGTATTGTAGGATCATTTGTCTAGTATTTTACAAGCATAAGAAGATCATCTCAAAGATTATAGTTTCTAAATTGTAGTATTATGCCAAAGCATTTCCTCTTTTTTAATTAATCTATACTATTTCTCAATGCCTCAAATCAAAGAAAAAGGTAAACATGATGTGAGCATTACAGCTATGTGATAACTTGGTGGGGCATTGATTAGCATTGTTTTGGCAGTGATGTAATATTGTGATCCTCCACGATGTGATCAGCCAATCTTTGGCAGGGGAGTTTCTTCTGGGTATGACCTGCAATTTGAATATGAGGACAAGTTGAAACTATTGCTATAATGGCTCCAGTTTATACTTGTATGGGTTTGTTCCAAAAAAATGTTCTAGCACATGTCTTTGCAACAGTCAACGGTTGCAGACATGTTGACATTGTCTCATAAAGATATTGTTGCAGTTAGATTTTATGTCAACTCATACCTGTATGAATGTTAGTGGTGGAGTCCAACCTGTCAATTAGGGCACAGCCTAATGATGCCACCTTGGAGCTGTAGTCTTTTTATAGGAGAGACAATGTGGAAATATCACTTCCTCTCTTGCCCTTCCCTTTCTTGTAACTGGGGTTCTGTGTGTGCCCCCAGAGGCAGCCTCATGTGATCCACAGACCTGGAGCACTCCCAATGACCTGCCATATTTCTGCTGATCTTAGACCACATTATTCTGTATCCATAGGCCTGTGATATCTCTGCTTCCCGCATCACCATTCTGCATCATGGGTAACACACTTTGTGAATTTGAAGAGGTCCCTGGCTACCATTGATCTTCTGGACTTGAGTTGGACTTGGCTGGAATACCTTCTTGATACAAAGTTCTTTGTTATACATATATGATTGTAATTGGTCATGTTTCTCTAAATAGCACAGGTGCTTTCATAAAATATAGGTGTATATGTATACATTGATTACAATATATATGTATTTCCAATCAAAATAAGGACTTCTGAGGGGATCTGCTAGACCAGTTAATTCAGGCCAGGAAATTAGCTTTGGTATAAAAGAGTTCAGGTATATTATGCTGAGATATTTTTTTTAATCGATCATGACAATGCATCTGCTCATTTTTTGAAGATGCCGAAGGATGTCCTAGGGATATAATTATATATAAGTGGACTTCAAATATTATATGAAAATTTCCATTCTTTTAATTCTACTTTTCCACGAACTTTCTGAATTCCTCAAAATTAATCGTGTGTGTGTGTGTGTGTGTGTGTGTGTGTGTGTGTGTGTGTTTTCTCTGGTTGTGTTCTCTGGTTTGGCTATTTTGGAGAAGATAGCCTAAGGCATTTAATATTGTGAGTTAATCTACAGCAAGAAAATCAGAAGTTTTCTTAATCAATGTTCAAGTCTGACTAGTCCATGGTTGCAGCCACTCTATCAATTCATCTTGTGGAGAGCTTTCCTCTTTTGATCTGCCCTTCTGCTTTACCAAGCATGATGTCCTTCTCCGGGGATATACTCGACATACCTTCTCCTGACATCCCACCCAAAGGATGTGCATCAACATCTTGGCACTCTGCCTCCCAAGGAGAATCCTAGCTGTATTTTTCCCTAGAAAAATTTCTTTGATATTTGAATCAGTCCATGGTATTTTCAATATCCTTTTCCAGCTCCATAATTAAAATGCATTGATTCTTCTACTTTCCTCACTTCCTACTTTACTCACTTTCCATTTTTCGCATGCATATGATACAATTGAAAATGCCATGGATTGGGTCGGGCATAACTTAGTACTCAAATAGAGTTCGTGTGACGCAGGTTTACCTAACGAAAGATTTCCTTTGATTTCTTGACCGATGTTTCCATGAATATTGATTGTGGACACTAAGCAAGATGAAATCTTAGATAATTTCATCATTTCTCCATTTACCATGATAGTACCTATTGTAGAAGTTTGGAGGATTTTTTCTTCGCATTGAGTTCTGAAAGTTGCAATTTTTGATTTTCATCACCCAGTATTTCAAGTCCTCACTTTTAGCAAGTGGGGATGTGTCCTCCGCACAGGACAGGTGGTTAATACGCCTTCCTCCGACCTCGCTGCCACATCCTTCTTCGTGTGACTTAGCAGCTATACTTTTGGACTTCTCCTCACTGGTTTGACTTCTCCAGAGAAACAGCCTAAGCCACATGTTTTATCATTAAGGACAGCAATTACACAAACTAATACTCTTTTATTAAGTTGTTATTTATATGTTTCCCTTCAAAAATCCATAGCAGATCTAAATAAAATATATAAACTTGCATTAAAAGTCTATATATCATTAAAATTACTATTGATTCCTATGTAAGTAAAGAAATGTGCTTCCTGCTTTTGTAAATAATCAGGCCATTTAAATCATTGTGTATACCCAGCCTTTGTATTTTTACAGAACATAATATAAATAATGAGCTATTCCATTATTTTTCTTTTATACAAAAAATGTACACTGATATTTTATCTGATGAATGTTAAATTGTACTTACTATTAAATTGGATTGCTGATGACTAGCTCTGAAGAACCCAGTGCTATTAATTCCTATAGATTTCTTAGTCATTTTGGTTGGGGAAAATGTTTTGTGCATAATTAATTAAGCTTAGGAAAATGATTTAATTATTTAAAGAGCAAATTTTATCATTATCATCATCATTATATAATACACAGATTGTAATCAATAGTCCATTGCTTCTCTGATGGATTAGTGTGGACTATTGCCTTTTAGTTTCTTATTAATTAAAAAAAATTAGTTTAAGAAGCTCACAGTATGGTTCCTTACATCTTATGTGCCCTGGGGTAGCTAGAAGGATATGTTTATTAAAATGAGTTAACTCTAAAGATCTTTCAATTCTCCCCAAATTTCATTACATTAAACACTAAGGTGGTAGATTACAAACCAATGCCTCCTGGAGTAATGAGGTGAAATGATTTATCGACAACATTTCATTCACGACCAAAGGGTAGCCTGTGATGAATGATTCGGCTACAGGGGCACGTATATTTCAATCAGCATTTCAAAGGCTAACTATGCTGAAATGCGCTTCAAAACTCATTGTCATCAAGCCTATTCTGACTCACAGTCACTATGTAGGACAGAGTAAAACTGCCCATGTGGGTTTGTGAAACTTTAAATCTTTATGGGCGCAAATGACTTCATCTTTCTCCTACGGAGGAGCTGGTAAACTTGAACTTTATTTGACCTTAACAGCTCAGAGTGTAGCCTATTACACCACTTGGACTCCTTTCAATCATGCAGGGGAAACATACACTTTCAAAATTTTAAATAATATTTTTTCACATGTCAACCTGCCTGGGTTAATATTTCCAGATTTCTTGGTGGTTTTAAGATGTCATTTTAAAACACAAATATCTTAATGGTGAATAAAATAATACAAAGCAGAATAAAATTATATTCCATTTTTGTTATTGTACAATCTTTATTTCCATTCATTTATTTATCCACATTTATGTTAAATGATCAATGTCTTCTTTTCTATTTTGTTCTCCACTACTTTCTTCAAGACACTCATGCCATGCCCATGACATCATCAGCATAGATTCTATGGAGCTTCTTCTCCCTAATACAAATGGAAACCTAATCCCTGGTACATGTGAATTAGTGTTGTCCTTCAAAGACAAAGAGAAAACACAGAAAGACAGAGGTGGGCTGGTGCAGAAGGAAGGCAATCACGAGAAAATGCTATTGGTCCGGTGACACATGTACAAACCAATGAATGTGAACACGCATGCGCGCGCAAGCGCGCAAACACACACACAACTGATCATGTCCACGTGGCAATAAAAAGGCATACAGCACATTCACTACCAAAACCCTGACAAGGAATCAATTATGAAGGAGTCATTACTGAATAAGAAATTATTCTTAAAATGTTTATCTTTTGCACTATAACCAAGACAGGGTGGGCTTTAATGACAAGAAAAAAGAAGCGATCAATTGTTCCCTCTTCATGATTTACCTGAATCAAGTACGTCTGTTCAGAACATATTTCATGTTAATCAGACATTCAATTTTAGAGAAATTACAAACTAATGAATGCCTGTTTGTTTTATATTTTTCAATTCTGTCATGTTATTTTCTCTCTGCTTTTCTTCTTTCTTTTCTCTCTCATTCCTCTTTAACTCCTTTGTGTTTTACTTTTTGACAATTTTATTAACATATTTCTGGAACTATATTATTTAATAATTTGAATATACTTAAAAGAGTTAAATGATCATGACCACACTCAGTTTTAGAAAATTTTCTCCATTTTCATATTTAATGTTATTAGTGCCCTATTTCCCCAAATCTCCTCTTCTGTAACCATATGAAACTATTATTCTACTTACTGTCTCTATAGATTGGATATCTTGGATTTCATATGAAGAAAGTCATAAAAAGATATTTCTTTTTTTCCCCAGTAGACTGAGCATTTAAAAATGAGTTTTCGATATGAATTTAAAACAACTGTATTTTCTAAGACTAACAAAAATAGTTGATCTTATGAAAATAAAATTATAAATTATCACAAGAATACGGGTGTGTTATTCTTGTTTGATTGTCATATCCAGAGTTATTCTTTGAATGTGATAATTTCATTTCTTCTCATATTGACTGAAGTACATATGGGTATAAAGAGTTTTGAAATTTGCATTCAACTCCTATTATATTCTTTTCCTCATAAAGCAAGAACAACAACAACAACAACAAAATAAGACTGTTATCCTATGCTGTTTACATTTCAAAAATTCCAACCGACATTCCAGTAACTGTCATGTGATTGGTAGTCTGATAATTAGAAAATTATCAAACCATTAATGGCATA
>NW_022111373.1:133759327-133760446 GCF_000313985.2 Echinops telfairi
AAATGATAACCATTTTAGGAATTGAATAATTGAAATAAAAAGTGCCCCCCATTTTTTTCTACAGGTTTTGGCAAGGATTTACAAGAAATCTACATCATAACGTACGCAGAAATAAAATGTGTGGCACCAGACAGCATCACACGATATGGCTAGGAAAATGGCTAGGGTATTCTTAGTGATTCTAGGCTTAATTCCTTATTTCACAATTTATTTTCAACATTTCTTCATAGTCCCATGTAGTTGTATGCTAATTTTAATTACTGTTATTATGCAGTACCACTTTTAACTCCCATGGGGATAAAATGAGAGCAAATTAAATGAGAACAGACATAAGCTTATGTGTCTCAATGGTTGGATCTCATAATTTGCACAAATAAATAAGAAAGAGGAATTTCCATTCTATCAACTTTCTAACTTTAACCATATCAACTCCTTTTACCATCTGCCAACAAATACTACCATGCTCCTCCAGTGAAGTAAAATAGTAAAAATTGTATTTGTAAAGGAACAAGAGTATTACTATTATACATATGTGATAAGTAAGGTCTAGGGAAGTCACATGGTTCACTCAACATTAAACAAAACATTAAATTATAGAATTTGTTAAAGGAATGCTCTCATACATTGCTTTCCGTTATTATCCTGACATTGTAGTTGCTCAGTGAGAAAAAGGGGGTGGCTATAGATATTTTAAAGTTATTTGGAAATGATTTGTATTTAATTGAAAACATTATTATAGATTCACATTTGAACTAACAATTCAGTGCACTATGCACTTCAGGAGATACATATTTCAGAGCATTTTCAAGAAGTGCTTACCTTAAAAAATAAAATAATCCCTCAAATCATAACACAGAGGACATGAACTCAATATTCAGGATCTTTCATCTTAATTAAATGAACTTTATCATTAATGAAGCAAAAAGAGGAAGACCCTCCACAAGATGGATTGACACAGGGCAAACATAATTAGCTCAAGCATTGTGAGGATGGTGAAGGTAAATTTTAAGGTGATCAGATGTCCCACTTTTGGCAGGACAGTCCCAATTTTTGACAATTTTTCCCGCATCCTGTGGCATTTTTAAAAAGTCCCAATTTTCACATTTTTCTTCAGCAATC
>NW_022111373.1:133762587-133766951 GCF_000313985.2 Echinops telfairi
GGGGAGGGGGGAGTGGGGAGTGAGGGGGAAAATGAGCAAATGATATTAAGGGCTAAAGTGGAAGGAAGGTGTTTTGTGATTGATGAGGGAAACAAATGTACATATGTGCTTGACACAATGGATGGATGGATGGACTGTGATGGGAATTGTACGAGCCCTCAATAAAATAATTGTTTTTAAAATGTCCCAATTTTTGGAAAGAATGCATGACAAGTTAGGGTATACGGTTTTCGCTGCAATCAGGCTATTTTGCCAGGATATGAGTTTTATCAATTGTGTCCCGCTTTACCAATGTTAAAATCTTGTCACCTTCTTACATATAACTGATGGAAATACTGCCTGGTCCTGTGCCATCCTTACAATTGTTATTAAGTACACAAATTAAAACACATCAGTTCTGGACATAGGGAGTGCAGTATAATAACTTAATATTTCCTAGCAAATCAGAGTGGAAAAACGGTCATAAAGATAAGAAGCCAAAAAATAGGTGTTTGTTGAATGTTTGAGGCTGGCAGACTCCACACTAAAGAGTTTTGACTTTATTCCAAAATGAATGTTAGGAGAGTGTACGAGTTTCTTGTGTTGCTAGTTGCTATCAAGTTGGTTCTGACTCATGGTCACCTTAAGAATAACAGGACAAAATGTCGACTCATCCTGCATCACCTTCCTGATCTGTAATGTGATTCAGTTCAATGCTGCTGCTATTGCATACTGTGATCCAATAGTTAAAAACCCCCAGTATTGTGCACTATTCTGCTATGATCCATATAATTTTAATTGGCTAATTTCTGGAAGTAGATAACCAAGCCTTCCTAGTTTTTGCTACTCCAGAATTTCTTCTGAAAGCTGCCTGTTAGGTGTGTCCTTGTAACTACTGGAAACACTTGTGGGACAGTTTCCAGTACCATGACAACACAGAAATCACGTACAGTACAACAAATTGACAGATGGGTCGTGAAGATGTTTCCAAGTTCTGGGGGAAAACAAAAAAATACTCAAAGTTCAGCAGATCATTGTCCTCTCATAGCATTAGTTGCAAAAAAGTCTAAAGTCAAGATGGATCCTACATAGACTGTAAAACCAAACTGAATCCACTGAATCTATTCTGACCCATAATGACTATCAAGGACAGAGCTCAACTACCCCAATGACTTTCTGAAATTTTAAATATGTTTTGGCACAAAAGCCTCATTTTTCTCCTATTGCTTGTCTGATAACTTTGAACTGCTGACCTTGTGGTTAGTAGCCCAAAATGCAACCCCCTATACTAACAGGGCTCCTGGATATGAATTTAGAATTGCAATTGTACATTTTAAAATATTCACAGGTATCTATCTGCATTATAGTTATTTCTTTGACGGCTTTCTGGCACTGCTAAGACAAACTCTGGCCAATTTTGAAGAGGCCGATTCAGGTTTTGTATAAGAGTAAAGAAAATTGGCCTCTAAAGTTAAATTTAATAACAAGCAAACTTTTAAATTTATACCCCCTCATTATAATACCTGTTCACTTTGAGAACAGAAATAAACATTTTCTGAGTGGGGGGAATCTGTAAATAACTCACTTCACAGAAAAGTCTCTGCATGAATAAAATAAACTCCCCCTGCACTGAACAAATACGGTCTGCACCTTTCAAGTTAAAGCAAGATTGAAAGTCTGTTACAGTTCCATACTGTGCTCACCTCTCCCCTTCAAATTGATAGAGTTGTTAATTCAGCAGTCAAAAAATCAATTGAACAAAATAAGATCATTATTCATGGTGGACAATCACCCTTGGACCCTCTTTTTTACTGTGACTCTCAAGCCAGCTAACTTACTCACTAAGCACACAATGCCTTAAGATCTACTAGAGATGCCTCAGTACCCCATTCTGTTCCAGCTTCACTGTACCCCTTAGGTGGATGCACTGAATTCTCTATTCAGAGAAAAATAGGGGTTCAAACACAAGTGTCATTAAGTTTTCTACCAGAACATCTATTAATCTATTTGCATTAACACCGACTCTCCTCTTTCCTAGAACTTTCACCTGCATTTTAATTCTGATCTGGTCCACCTCTAATATGAATGTTGCTGAAGAACTCTCTTTATTCCTTTGTCTTTAGCACCTCTATCTGTACTAGATCTATTATCTCCATGTTGATATTAAGACTGAAGTCACCATGTTTTATAAATATGCTCAAATAAATATTTATATATCCATCTCTCATTTCTATCCAACCAACATGCAAATGATTTTCTTTTTGCAGTCCATATTACCTTCACGTATGTGTATTGTAGTGCACGGGTCCTCATGTGTCTTTCATTGGCTCCTCTTTTAAATCGACTCCCATCCTCAATTGTCAGAGGGGTTGGTGTTGTTGGATAATCCTTTGGTGATAACTATGTCACCCTAAATAATGAACACCCCTCTTTCTTTATCAACAGTTTCACTACTCATGACTCTTTAATTGCTTGTTTGCTTGTTTTTTAATTTTGAACCTATCATTTCCTTGATATCATAATTTTTTGCTATATACACTTGGTGAAAGAAGTAGAGCCCAAAACAATTCTAGACTTAGATTTTTATTTATAACCAAAAAATTAGAAAATATTACTTGAAGCTTGTTTTAATTGAATATGAAATATCCCAAACCCATTCTTATCTTTTATTCTTGATAAATAATATTGATCAGATATTCAATTCACTATAGGAGATACGAAGCAATGTATGTAGAGAAGACTAATTCTATATTTATTGTTATTTTTTTCTTTTTTGGAATTCAGAAAGTCAAACATTAAGATTATGAATCAGGTCCTATATTATTCTCTGTAGAACACTCTATTTCCTAATAATCAGAGTCCCCACATTATTATTTGGACCCTTTGCATTCATATTTTAGACTAAATAAAATGGTGAAATAACAACTTATACTTTAAAGTTAAAATAATTTTATTGATTTCAAATTTTACTTAGAGAATAAACCCACAAATTGAAACTTCTGAAAAATCCAACTGACTATCCATTTTCATTTACAGTGAATTATCCTTTAATCCTTATATTGCAGCCATGATGATGATATTTTTCAGTCCCTGAAATGTACTCACACTTTATTTGTTCTGAAAGACTTTCATCTATGTCATGTCATTTTCTCAAATAGGTCATTGTTGTTCTTGTTAGGAGCAATTTAGTCCATTCAGATTCAGAGCGACCCTATGTACAGCAGAATCTAACATTGTCCTGTCCTGTGCTATCCTCACAGTTTTTATGCTTTGGTCCATTGTTGCACCCCCTGGGTTTATCTATCTGGATGAGGTTGTTACTCTTTGTTCCATTATTCTACTTTACCAAGTATCATATAAGTTTCCAGGGACAGATCTTTTCTGATAGCATACCTGTGTTAGACAAGGTACTCTAGAGAAACAAAACCAGGACACTTATGAATATATATATATATATACATATACATATATATCACAATGAAATAAACAGCTAATTAGTCCACAGAGCAGTACAGAGAGCTCAGTTCAACACACTTCCATGAGATAGTTAATATACTGGCAGTCCTTCAACTCCTGAGGGCTGTTGGGTGCAAGTCAAGGAAGCAGACAGCTAAGTCTTCTGTAGAGCAATATAGGCAGTCTGGCAACAGGCAGCAAACAGCAGGACAGGTCACCAGCAGTTAGCCAGATGACAGGGTCTGACAGTCTTCAGTTCAAGTGATGTATACACCAGTAGTGTGGCGAAGCAGGTCTCGAAGGAATCACAAACTATAGTGACACAGTCCTCAGGTTAGGTGTCTCACAGGTAGTGTAGCTCGCATGTTGGGGCAGAGAACTAGTTAAGGCACCCACACACTGGTCCAATCATCGGAGAGCAAGAGATGGAGAGGCGAAGCTTGCTGAGCCATTTATCTCTTTGCCCTTCAATTAAACTGCAACCTTATTAATCCCACATGTGTTTATTGGCCAGGTTGGCACAATAAACCTACCTATCACAATATCCAAAGTATGTGAGATGAGCTTTTATTTTCCTTTCTTCTAAAGTGGAGTCTGACTATGCTTCTTCCAAAGCACATTTGTGTGTTCTGGAATATCACGATACTGTCGATATTCTTCTGCATCCCATTTATTAATTCTTTTAATACTAATCATGTAAATTTCTATTTGCTATTTTTCTATGGTTTTTATTTTGTCAATTTTTTCTTGTTGTGCCTTCCTGAATTATTCTAAAATTTTGTTTCCTTTTCTGGGTTTTGTTTGCAGTTAGTTAGTTCCCTTTTTATTTATCTCAGTCTACTGAAAGAATGCAAATTCTATATTTTTCAATCCTCAATCAGATATTTCCAACGTCATTTAATCACGAGAAAGGTCTTCTGGCTTTGGAT